>NC_084527.1:7965000-8265000 GCF_024500275.1 Phycodurus eques
AATTATCTTGCAAACCAGATGAAACGACATCAAAGATGATCAAAAAAAATACAAAAATTTAGAAATTTTGAAAATAAATCATCTTTACCAACTGAAACTTCATTGTGATCGGTCCTGATTTAGGATCACGTGATCGGATAGTGACAACTCTATGGGAATCCCCCGCATAGGGTCCTTTACTAGCTGTTACTGGCTGGTGGCTACTAGTGAGGGGCCCAGAGAGACTGCTAAAATTGGTCCATATCAACGACACAGCTGGAAACCACTGTCGACAGCAACGACACAATTTGGGAATCTCCCTAAAGGGGTCCCCTGCAAGCAGGATTGCTGTCAGTGGTATTGGTAGTGTTGGAATTATCATTGGTAGTTATTTGTTAGTCATTTTATATATCAATTGTTTAATAAAAGATACAATATCTTACAACGACACACACACACACACACACACACACACACACACACACACACACACAATGTGGAGTAAACTGCAGTAGACAAGGGCAAGTGCAAGAGCTCAACAGTTATAAACATGCACACAAAGGAAGCGTTTCAAGTTCAAGCTGACTTTCTGGACCTCAAATCAAACAACTTTCTGTGAGACTTCTTTTAGCCAAACCCCAAACCCCCCCCCCCCCACCTTGCATACCCTCTCCGGCCGCGAGGTTTGATGTCGATGGGCTTGTTGGTGGCGTAGGGCGAGCCGTTGGAGCAGGCGTGGCGGTAGCGCGCTATCTTCTCCAGCGACAGGTACTCGGAGTTGACCGGTAAACTCATCTCGACCGGGGGGGGATGCGGGGGTCAGGGGAAGGCGGAGGGTACTCGAACTCCAACCGAGCGCGCCTGGTGTGACCGGGGCTTCGGCGTGGAGGGTTAGTAAAGAAGAGGAGGAGGAGAGCAGATTATAGAGAGCCAGGGAGATGGTGGGTGTGACTTAGGGAAAAAAGATGATAGAGTGGGAGAGAGCGCGAGGGATGTAATAGGAGGGGGCAAAGTGCAAAAGCAGAGTAAACTAATTTATCATATCAGTCAGCTCATAATCAAGTATGTTTTCTAGTAATGCTGTAGACTGGCTGCACGGCCACACTTTTGGGTCCTGAAAGTCCCGTCGCCGCTAAATTACATTCACTGTTGTCCATGTGTGTTTTATTTGCCAAAGTGTTCTGACAGTTAACAAATGAGTGGGCCTTATTATTCAAAGCTGATGCTTTGGTTGCCCATAATACAGGATTTTTGGGGCCAATCACCGATCAGCAAGTTTAAAAGAAACGATAACCGATCAGAAGATGGAGCAATGTGTCTATTCACATGACTTGTTCATTTATTGTATATACTTGTGTACTGTATATTGTATCTGTACAGCTTATCCTATTTGAGCTGGGATGGGCGTGCTGGAGCCCATCCCAGCTCAAAATTATTCTCTAGCATTTTAGACAAAAGTTAAAACACCAATGACCTCGAAGGGGCATTCAAGGATTGGCCACTGACATAAGTTTAGGTCAGATCAACATTACATTACAATAATGGGTGTTAACTTACTGTAATTAAATTAATGTATTGCAATTAAATTACTTTAATAAATACTGTTAATGACATGCTTACTCTAACTTTCTCACTGTCCCAGCTATATGGACGGGTGTTGTCCAGAGTTCGCGTCCGTTTGAATTTGACTTTCCCCTGTCAGAAAGTGACATTGGCCATTTGTAGACCAGATTAGTTTATATGAGGGCACTAAATCATATCACTCACTCATTCAACTCCTGTAATTGACAGTTTCCACCAATAGGGGGGAGTAGCGCATCACAGAAGCAACCACGAGTCGACAGAGGACATCAATACCTTTTTACCTTTCCAGTCACGAGAAATAAATGTGTAAGAATAACATTATAAGAGGCATATCGGTAGAAAAAAGAAACAAGTTAGGTTGTCAGTAGTCTATAAAATAAAACAACAATGTTAATTTAACTCAAACATCAATAGCAAAATTTAGAGATTGATGACTTTGCAGTGGTCACTTTTTATCCATCCATCCATTTTCTGTACCACTTCTCCTCATTAGGGTCGCGGGCGTGCTGGAGCCTATCCCAGCTATCTTCGGGACGAGAGGCGGGGTACACCCTCAACTGGTCGCCAGCCAATCGCAGAGCACATATAACAAACAACCATTTTGCACACACATTCACACCGCAATTCAGTCTTCTATTAACCTACCATGCATGTTTTTGGGATGCGGGAGGAAACCGGAATACCCGGAGAAAACCCACGCAGGCACAGAGAACATGCAAACACCACACAGGCGGGGCCTGGATTTGAACCCCGGTCCTCAGAGCTGCGAGGCAGATGTGCTAACCAGTCACCCACCATTCCACCAGGCTACTTTTTTTTTTTTTTTAATTCTATTATTAAATTCACAATTGTATCGGACCAATGTACCAACTGTGCACTAACACACTGTAAACCCAGCGGTGTTCCGGATGCTGCTCCGCCCTGTCGGACTCATTCAGCGTGTGACAACACATCATGTGTGTGTGTGTGTGTGTGTGTGTGTGTGTGTGTGTGTGTGCATGACAATGCCGTCACACTGGTGGGCCCTGTGACACCCGCGTTGCCACGCGGTAGGCCTACCCATGTAGTGACTCGGCTGAGCGTGTCAGGACAGGTGACAAGCATCTCCTGTGCTTCCTCGCAAAACAAGCATCTGCTTTGAACACGCTGTCGGCGCGACGGATGACAACGCTGCCGTCGTCACGTGTTCTCCCACTGTCCCTGACGCACGCTGCCATGTAACCAGACGTGGAAAAAGTACTAGGATTTAGTACTTAAGTAGAAGTACAGATACTGATAAGATGCAGACAATTCCATTCCAAAAATTAACTCGTTCAGTTCTTTTTTTTTTTTTTTTTTTAAATAAGTCGATATAGTAAATATTATGACAAGCCTATGAACAAGTTCAGGTACAACACTCTCTATTAATGTACTAATGTGTGCAGATCGCTCAAGACGTCATTGGCCAGTCGAACTTGGCCTGCTCTGACCGACCAAGCCGAAGACGAAAAAATGCTGATGCCATTACGAAAACAGTTAAAATTACAAGGGCCAGCACTTTTGGTTCTAAAGGACCTGGGCAGATTACATGATCATGAAACACACAGAGAGGCTGAAATCTGATTGGACAACAACAAAAAAAGACATCCACATATAAATACTAGAAAAAGTGGAGTCAAGAGAAACAATGAAATGAGAATAATTCCATACAATAGGTTGTACAAATAGGTCAGTGCTTCGCCCACGCTTTTCGACCTTGACGGAGGTAATCGGGTGTGAAACCTCGTATTACAAAGCTCTGCAGACAGACACGATGCTAAACAACGCACGCTGTAACTAAACAGGCAGACACACACAGTCCACCGGTTAAGTGCAGGCGTGTGTTTACACAGGTAATTTACGGGCGGTGTGCCAGACATGCATTGAGGGATTGCCGTAAGAAAATAAAAAAATAGTTCAGCACCCTCTACGGACTCGGCTCCAAGGTTACGCGATCGATACCCACTGCGGACTAACAAGGCTAAAACTGCAACAACAAAAATAGGGACTTGTAGTTGATTTTCTGATAGGTCATAAGGATTGTGTAAGTGTGTCCATGCAGTTTCTTTTCAACTTAAATAAAAAACTACTCAGTTAAGTCAGTACGTAAACTGAGCAAAATATCATCTGGTACCAACAGTCCACCACGCTGCCATTTGCTGCATTTAAAGGCACTTTTGAGATGTGCCAGCCTTTGTCATTATGATGTCATCTGCCTTCAATTACAGCATCCGGATGCAGCCCCCTTAATTGGGACACAGCTACGTTATTTTGAGCGCACTATGTCTTCCATGTTGTTGGAAAGTGCCGCAACCAGCTGGGAAAATACCGTAGTCCCGTTCTAATGCAATCAAGCGAGAACATTGCGAGCTAAACTGGTGTTTTATTGCCACAGTGGTAGTTATATTGTACTGGTCCTCGTAAGTGCTTCCATCCTAATGCTCCTTCATACATACAGTATATGATTTCTTCTATGCAATTGCAAACATCCATAAATGGAGTGCAAGTGCAATTCAGCAGTGTATAAGCCCTTTGTTAGGATTTTTGTGTAAACTGCACATTTAACGGTGGCTTTGAGTGATTACTTTATATAGTGGCCAACCTGCCTATTTACTCCAATTCAGATTTGGGAAGTTGTCTATTGGGGGTGAGGCCTTATTTTTGTATAAAATGCATTTGTATAATACTTTAATGTTTTTCAAGGCATAATTAGTGTAATAAATAAGACTTGTAGATCCCCGTAATAAAAAATAGGAGCGACCACATGTTAACAATGGAGTATGGGAGACTATTTGAGGGAGGCACTTATTTTGTTGAAATGGACTCATTTTTGTTGTGGGCCACATCGTAGTTATGTTTTTTTTTTTTTTTTTTAATTTTTAGGGCTATGATGTGTAAGCATGTGTTATGATGTTAATCGCCTCAAATTATTACAAATACATAAAAGTGAAATCAGAAGCTAATGACAACTGTTCAAATATAAATTTGACTTTTAAAGGGGTACAGTTAACAAAAAAAGGCTTACAAATCTCAATCAATTGTGGTACTTTAGCAAGAAACATTAACATTAAATGATGTGCTGCGCCGGATCTGGCGCCCGAGCCTTGAGTTGGACACCTATGTTCTAAAGTAAGATACTGTATGTGCCTTGGCTTAGTAAAGGTTGGGAAACATTGTATAGAGTACAGCACATAGTTCCAAAGTGCCTTTCTGCATTTGCACAAGCGCTTTGTTGTTAGGTTTGAGTGTAAATTGTACATTTAACTGTAGCTTTGAGTGACTGGCAATGTAACAGTTTGGTTGGGTTTTACAAATACCGATCAGTCAGTGCATTACCTTTTTTGCGTCATTGTTTCTCCACAGGCGGCACGGTGAGCGACTGGTTAGCCCACCTGCCTCACAGTTCTGAGGATCGGGGTTCAATCCCCGGGCCCGCCTGTGTGGAGTTTGCATGTTCTCCCCGTGCCTGCGTGGGTTTTCTCCGGGCACTCCGGTTTCCTCCCACATCCCAAACAACATGCATGGTAGGTTAATTGACAACTTTAAATTGCCCGTGGGTGTGAATGTGAGTGCGACTGGTTGTTTGTTTATATGTGCCCTGCGATTGGCTGGCAACCAGTTCAGGGTGTACCCCGCCTCCTGCCCGATGACGGCTGGGATTGGCTCCAGCACGCCCGCGACCCTAGTGAGGAGAAGCGGCTCAGAAAATGGATGGATGGATGTTTCTCAACAAACAACACCGATTGTGAGCGACAATCTGTGTGGACTAAGGTAGCGGAGATTGCCCATACATCCATCTGTCTGACACCACCGGCTGACAGGATCATACAGAAAGCACATACATCAGAGTTAATTGAATTCTCTATGACGGTGGCTGAATGGTGTAAAAAATAAATAAATAAATAAATAAATTCACAGTTCCTGCTAAAGTGGCAGATTATCGCCATGGCAACTGCACCTTTAAGATGCGGGAAAGCAGGGCTCCAAAGACTGACTATTCATCTTCCAGTGTGTGTGAATGAGCAAAGTTATTGTGAGGAAGAGTCGCCGGCGGCGTGGCTAAGGAGGCCAGTCCGCTTTGATGCCAACAAAGCGTCTCTCGACCAATAACGCGCCTTGGATAAAAAAAAAAAAAAAAAAAAAACAACGGGCTGTTTTGTGTGTCAAGGGCCAATTCCTTCATCTCATCTCGCACTTCCTGCCTACCATTTGCCCTGCTTGCCGAGTCATGTTTGTGACGTGGTTACCTTGGCGATGTGGCAGCTTTGAAAAGGGACAGGTAACCAATCAGCATGCAGTTGCTAAGGGCAGGATATGATGACAAAATAGAGCATGACGATAGGGGACGTGTTGGAAACACAACGCGATGGGAAATGAACCAAAAAAAAAAAAAACATTCATCATTTTCATGTTACCTTGAATGTTTTATGTGCCAGGGAACCATGATTATATCACAATAAGGCAGTCCACAATGCATTAAAATGAAAAATGTAAATAAAATACCCAAATATCAATATCATTAAATGCAATGAAAATAATGCACAAAAAAGACTTGTGTTGTACTTGTAGTGGGCTGAAATGTTTAATACTGATATGATTTGGCGGAAGAGACTTGATTATCAGTGCAGATATCGTTTTGTGTGCTGTGTTAGTCATCTGTAGTGCAGTCCACACAAATACATTTTTTCTTAGACGTTCGGGGTCTCTCACATATTAATAACGAGATAAGATGGTGAAAATCATTACGCTTTAAGATATTTCACTGTGTATGAGTCATTTGAATTAACATGCACTACTAATTTCCTTGCCAGCTCTTCAGCGATGCAGTGCCAACAAAGGCATTCACTTCCACTAAACGTGGACACAATGAAACAGATCCGAAAGTGTCACCGAGGGGCTGCCGTCGAGTCCTTGCAGGATTTACGTCTTCCGCGCACGCTAACTGTGAAACCCGCTTCCACTCTTAGACACTGTGGCAAATTGATGGAGCGATGAATGGACGTGAGCAGCCTTTTAAACGTTACGCATGGCCACACACAGCGCTCGAGATGTCGTACGGCGCGAGCACATGGGGCAGCTAATAGGTTTAACCTGGCAGCGGGCCCGGTGATGTCAGAGTAATCCCTCACGAAAGCCCTGATGACATCACTACTACGCTGGTCAGCATGTGTGAGTGAGAGCTGAAGCCAAATGCTTGTGGTCAACCTGTGTGTGTGTTTCTCTCTCTCTCTCTCTATGCTTCTATGGCAAAACCCTTGACATCCTATCTTTATTGTGTGTATTTTTCTCTTTTGTGTGAACATGTTGGACAGTCTATGAAAGAAACCCCATTAGACTCTGATCGTTTGTGCCAACACTGTCCAGGTAATCCAGGATGTTCCCCAACACACACGCACGGAGATGCTTGGAACACTAGTGTTTCTGTGCGTGTGTGTGTGTGTATGTGTGTCTGTTCTGTGTGTGTGAGAGAGAGACTACACAGTGCGTTCATGCGCAGTTTATACTGTGTAAGCGGGCCGCCACCACATGCACTCACCCTAACAAGCACATAGGGTTCCATATGGGCTTGACAGTGCCATCAATATATCCAATTAAAAGCAGAGCCAAAGAAAGTTTAATGCTAAAACCACTGCAGAAACTCAAGTACAGTAGTCAGTAAATGTTAAAGCGCCCAAAAACACACTGCAGTGATGATACTAAAACCTACATGCACAAAAAAAAATATATTTTTGCAAAGCAACAAGCAGAAGTGGGACTACAACAAAACAGTTCCTCATCTGACAAAAACAAGTGGGATTCCGAGTAGTAGTAGCAGCAGAAGTATTTTTTAAAAATAAATTTAAAAAATGTAATGAATGAGTAATTGCTGAATAGTGCTTCTCTTTTGAGAGTCCCTACTCGTCACGGTCGTAGCCAGTTATGAGGCCTTTTGTCTTCCTGTAAACAGACTGATGTGCGAAAATAAATTCTGCATAATTGCTGAAAACAAGCTGACATTATGGTGGGCCTAAAGGGGTCAAAAAGGTGCAGCTTGCAACCTGCCCAAAAACGCAGCAACTTCTATAAGTGTATCATGGGGAAAATGTATTTTAGGGGTCCCATAAATTCACTCAGTGGCGTCCACCGGAAAGTTAGAAATAACTAGCCCCCGGCACCAGTTTCGCTGATTGACATGAAATTTGGTGGAAAAAGTCTCAAGGACCCATGCATGAAATTGACCGGGAAGTCAGCCATTTTGGCGGAAATTTCAGGGTTCATACTTTGACGACCTTCTACTTGACAATTAACCCAATTGTAAGCAAGTATCTTAGACGGATGGGTGTTGCTAATTTCTCACACTTTTTGGTCTACACCAGGGGGTGTCAAACGTAGGGCCCGCGGGCCAGAACCAGTCCTGTATAAAGATAACTTTGAATTTTAATCTTATTGAAAGTGAACGGTGAATACCACTTCGGTTGTGCTATTCACAATTTGGTTTGAATGTACAGGAAATATAAGTCGTTAAACATTAAAAGCAAACTTTAGTTGGTCCGTTAGTTTAGATTTTCTTGGGGTGGTGTTTTTGCAACACTTATTTGAAATGCGGTGGCCCTAAAGTGGTCAATACGGCTCAAAACTAGACAGGCAGAACGTTGCAGGTACACGCCGCTGACACAACCCACAATTAAAAACAAATAAAGGCACATTAACGAAAACCTTGCCGAAGAGTTTAAATGCTGCCAGTGCGTACTGAATGAGTCCTAAATGACTGTTTGCTGACCTGAGTGTTATTCTACACGCCAACAACGTACGAGTCTGTGCTACCGGATGGATGAAAAATGTAACAGTTGGGATTGTGCAAGTAGGAGTGCGTTTCCTCCAAGGAAGCCATTGCATTCGTCATGTGCCAGCACGCACGCACACACAGAGGAAAGAGTTGGCGAAACATTTGTTTAAATGTTTGTACATATGTGGATATAATGGCAAGTTTTAGGGAGAAAAAAGTGAACCAGTGTGTCATTAAGACTTGATTCAGCCAGGTACGAGCGGGGACTCCCTCTCTAAGCGTGTCTAAACTGTTGATTACGCCGAGTCATAAATACGGTCATCATCCAAATCGTCAGCATCAGAGCTTTGCCGCTAATGAGGGCAATTCCCGGAACGCATGTCAGGCGCCACCTCCGGACGCCACCGACCACGAGGGACGCGGTTGCACCACAGCAGCTGGCTATGTAATAAGCGCTTATTACCTCCTCCAAAGAGCATGAGGTTTCCATCGCTGTGTTTTTTGTGAGCAGGATTATGCAAAACCGACTCACAACCAATTTTGGGGGACGTTTTCCATCAATTTTGTTGACATTTTTCTCAATATTGAATGATTATTGTCAATAGTCATAAATAATCATGTATAACGGGTGGAAAAGTATATCGCGTGAACGTCATGTAGCGTGCTGTTCTTTAACCCGGCCCACTGAGCATTTACACGCACACATCTCACACCAAGAGTCCTGTAATATTTGTTGCATTCATTAAGCTATTTATTTCTAAAATTGCTCACTTAAAATGTATTTGTACCAGTTTTACTTGTTTCTACTAATTTATCTCGTGAAATAATGTTTTTTTTTTTTTGCAAATACAATTAAAATAAAATTTTAAAAGTATATATTGGTTGATCAATTATAATTACATTATGAACAATGACAGCTAAAATTAAGTTTACATGTATTTATTCCTTTTTATAATTATTTTAGTCAGTTAATTTTTTTGCAAATGCAATGCAATTAAATAATAGGACAATTAATAAAAAAAAAGGTTTATTATGAATAATACAGAATATAAAATGTGATTAAATTATTCTTTTGTTATTAAAATAAATATATTTTTTATGCTGAGCCAAGGTAGTAATGTTCTGCCTTGGCTGAGTTTCATGCCATTCTAATAGACATGTTCATAGGTTTTAACTGTGACAAAGGTCAGAGCACGTCCAAGAGTAGCCCCTCAAGAGCAGGACGTCTGTATTATTATGAGATGATTTCCTTCAACTGCAGCTACAGCACTCCACATTGTTTTGTTTCATTGCCATTTATTAGTGGCGGTGAAACCATTGAAGTGGACGGCTCCTTTGTTTGTGCAGGAAGGGCCCGCGCTTGATAGCATCTCGGGGCCAGCCTCAGCTTTTGTTTGGGTCGAAGGCTGACGTACAAGGCCACGGAGTGGCACTCTGTTTCACTGCACGTATTAAGTTTCACAGAAGCATCTTACGAGGAAAACTACAAAGGCCAGCGTAATCCAAGTTAGGGACGGGAATCAATCATTATCATGTCACTGACGAATGAAAAAGGTTCCCATTAAAACATACTAAAATTGATTTCTATGTTGAAAATCCAACTTTTTTTTTTTGAGGCTACATGCACCAATATTACTGTACAGTACGCAATGTTTGTTTTGCTTGAAGGTTGTACATTTTATCCAAACTTACCACACCGGTGTGCTTGGTTATGGTGACATTGCTGGCCTACAGTAATCATCGTAGGCGAGTCGCTTACATGAGCCGGCAAAAATTAGTGTGCTTCCTAGCTCCAAATCCATTGCCAAAGACGAACAGCTTGTCAAAAAAAAAATATTGTTACCGTACCAAAAATAGCATGTTCCACACTGCAGAGACTGTTCCACACTTGAGTTTTTATTCCTCAGAGTTAATACTGCCGCCACACCGCTCTCTCTCTCTTAGACCATCATGACAGGGCCGCCACGTCAATGCCCACATTAAACATGGCCACCACGTAAGCACGTCTTTTGGAATTGGTAACATAAGATAACATATTGTAAATCTGTGACCCGTAAATACGTCATATATTTAATTATTATTAAATGTAGTTTAAATGTAGCCCTTCTAGTTTGCAGTGGTGTAGAACTCCACTGCATCATCACAGTAGTTGCACACCACTGCAAAGTAAAACCACAATAAGAAACATATTGTTAAATTATTACGTCTCTGACAGAAAACCGGGCACAATTATCTTTGTAATGATCATCTTCTAGTGTTACGGTGCGCTGTCGCGTGACTTGACTAGAGTGTCGAATGAAGCAAGCCATATTTTCAATCCCTAAAAAAAACAATCAGTCATTCCCAGTCAGTCAGTTGCCATCGAGTTCAAACTGCGGTGATGTTCTTAATTTCCGACAGCTCACAAAAACATGCGTCATGGCCACCAGTTGCAGGGAGGGTGCCAGCTCGCTGCTGACTTTCTTATTGATCTGTCCCTTCTTCTCCCCCTTGGTGGGCGAGATGAATGCCAGATTGAGTGGCCACGTGTAGCAGCTGCTGTGCGGACAGTGCCGGCTGATACATCAAACTGAAAGAGAAATGGATATTTACAATCGCTGTGATGTCCAAGCTGCCTGGGGCAGCACGGAGCCTGATTGCTGTCACATTTTCTTACCCTCTCCTGGAAGTGTGGTGTCATGTAGCCATACCTGAACATTGTTATCAAAGACAAATATTACTGTGTGTCGAAAAGCTCACATCTTTATTGGTCATGGTCAAACTTGATTTGCACTAATCTATTTCTACAAGACCCCAGGTGTTGTCTCTGGCTCCAGATGACCATTTTGTGTCATTCCAGAGACTTTATTTTCTGTCAGTTTTCACCACTAAAAGAGACAGTATTCTACTTTTCTAAAAAAAAAAAATTAAAACAGTTCCCAGGTGTCTTGATAAAATGTGGCCCATTCTTCAGTTACAATTGCTCAAGGATGAACATTACATCGTATCACCCTGTCAAAACAGCTGGCTTTGGGGAGGGGGGGGGCGCTGTCTTGTCCCATGCAACTGAACCACTGTGCACCCCGCCCCCTCTACTACAGGGCCAATGAAGAGTACGGTATTTTTACATACTGTATTATTAAAATTTGCCCAACTGTGAAGTTACATTACATCCCAAATCTGACGACATATTTTCAGAACTAAGCAGTTCACCAAAAATCTATGCAATTTCACACTTGATAAGCAGGCAGGCACTCCGAAGACCCAACTATTTGCATACAAGCCATGAAATTTTCAAATGTTCCATTTAAATTAGCTTTGACGTTTAGTAAACAGGCACAAATATTTACTGTATATATGTACGAATACTTGCTAGGAATGACCTCATTGATAAACATGGAAAATCAGAATTTCAGCATGCTAAAGTCTTTTTGGTGAAAAAAAAAAAAACATGCACTGTCATAATTAGATATGCTTATTTATTAGTGCTAAAATGTCCTCACGTTTTAAATATTCATTAGGCGATATAACTCCCAACATAATCATACTGCACATTGAGGGTTCTGGAATGTGGGCAAAAGAAGATGATTTAATAAGAACACAACACCAACAATGTGTGAAGGAAAATGCAGATAATGACTGAAACAACAACACACACAATGAAGTAAACTCTGGTCTGGTCAAGCAAGTCGTTGGGGGGGGGATGTTGATGGGGGGGGGGGGGGGGAATCAGGAGGTGAAACAGTGAGGTCTTTGTGGGCAAGAACTAACATTCCACGTTAGCGCTCATGCACACGAAACTGAGATATATTGTGAGAAACATGTCTGTTACGCTTCAAGTCAGTTCATAATCAAGTTAACACTGCACCGCGCAACTTGTGGGACTCCTCAGTGTTCTCACAGGCCCCATAAAGTACAGTAACGTGCTATAGGATTTTCTCTTTAAAGCAGCACAGATCAGTATTTTTCTTGACAGGGATTTGTTGGATAGCGACAGCGTTCTGTTCCTACAGCGGTAATGCAACCTGAATTTGTACGTAGATTGGGACATGCCGTAATCTATCATTAATCTATGATAACACAATATTATTGTAAATTCATAATTACAGAAAATTGTTGTATTTTAAACACTTGAGCTATACATACTGTATATGACAATGAAGTGAAAAACATTAAGTGCGGCGATAGCAAAGCTCGTTTTCTTTTGCCACGCGACCATGTATTCAGTGCCTCTGAAAACTTTGTATGTCAATCCCGTCATAAACCGAGGATTTATTTATGGATTCCCTGTATCTTGAAAATTGGGCTGTACAGCCACCAAGTCGAGCAATTTTGTTGTCCTTGACTAAACCTTATGTCCAGTTGCAGCACTGTAGCAAAAACCCCACTTGACAAAAACTCACAGTCTAGCTACAAAATGGAATGAAAAAACCCACCAATAATGTTCTTGGTATGTTCCTCCCCTCCCCTATGATATATATTAAAACATAAATAAATAAATGGAGGGGGGGGGGGGGGGAAATTAAATGAAAGGCTGTTCAGTGCATGCCAATGCAACAGGTGGCCTGAGGAAAGTCATTTGTGGAAACTTGGATTCTAGTAAAGTACACCTAAGTTGGTGTGCACATGCAGAGCAACACTAATGCTGCATTCCCACTTTTGCTCTACTCGGCTCAGTTTGGGGCGGTCAGTTTTCCACTAGTGCAGGAAACTGCCAAAACCACGCTGGATTGAAGGCGTTGCTCAAACCACACAACCTCGTAGGAAAGCAAGATTGATGCTACAGTTGATCAGTACCTCATACGTATGCGCACACAGTGCTGGTGGGGGTTCTCGGGAATATTCTGCAAACTGTGAGTGATGACTTTGTGTCGTCACAAGTGACAGCAGATCTAGGGTCTCACCAAAATATTTAAAAAAAAAAAGCCCATTTTATGTGCAAGGTAACTGGCAGCGCTAGAAGGTCATCTTAAGTTTG
The DNA here is from genome assembly GCF_024500275.1 of Phycodurus eques. Classification (NCBI taxonomy): domain Eukaryota; kingdom Metazoa; phylum Chordata; class Actinopteri; order Syngnathiformes; family Syngnathidae; genus Phycodurus; species Phycodurus eques. Next base: position 7,978,305 of record NC_084527.1, read on the forward strand.
ACCAAGCGCAACTACAATCAATGACACAGGGCAGCGGCAGAGGAGAGCGAGATAACAAGTGTCTCATTGTCAGAGGCAAGACTCGGGGGTCGAGGTGTAAGAGGTACACAGGAGTGTGTCGAGGCACAGGAATGAAAATTGACTATTAACCAGTCAAATATTTGAAAAATGCATCATCCGTCATCCATAAGTGGTCAAACGGGCCAAAATAGCTCCAGCCCTCAGACAATGTGTCTAGATTGCATTTAAAGCAGTGTTGAAGGCAACACATATTCTCCCAAAAAGACAACAAGCACATCAATCACAGACTTTTGATGTCAAAAGTCAAACTTTTGCTAAAATAAACTCAGTTTTGAGCACACCACACCCAAGTTAAAATGTACTGTATAACTTCCATACTTCAAATGTTCCCATATACACAGAAATACATGGAACTACACAGAATATGTAGGTTTTCCTCCTACTTTATGGATGGATGGATGGGTACACAGACAGACTGACAGATAGATAGCTAGACGGAAAGATAAATTATGTTCTTACCTCTGATATAAATTATGCTCTTTGCAGGTAGCTAGATCAGTAGAAAAAAAATAAGACAGATGGGGAGCAGACAGATATTTCATCAAATAATTGACCACAAAAGTGTTTAAATTGCTCTTAGGTAACAGAAAATGTGAAATTTTGAACTAAATGTCACAAGTCATGTCACACTGCTACACCTAACACGGACAGAAAGGGAATAGCTCCATTATCAAGGTGCAATGAATAATACACATCCTCCCGAAAGCTCCTCTGGCTATGCAAACACACACACACACACACACACACACACACACGCGCGCTCAACAATGACGGTGAACACTGGTTTGTGATGGCGAAAACCAAAATCCCTGCCTGGGTTAAATTAAGTCCACGAAGCTCATTTGTCATGTTTCATAGACTAATGCTTGAATACGACAAGCATGGCAGCTTGTTGAATTGTTACCACACAAAGTATTCAGAGAGAACTTGATATCTCAGTCAGCAGTCTGCACTATTAAATAAGGATGAAACAAATATCCTACTGAGTTAAAAACAAATACCGCATATAGTTGACTAGCCTGTAAAGTAGTGAAGGTATTTCCACATATTAAACAAAAACTGTATCTAGTTTTGAACGCTTTCTGCTCTAAGGAGTGTATACAAAAAAATCTGGCAGCGTGAGATTCAAGCGAGGAACAAGGATGTTTGAATGAGTTTCACGTAATCAGTATGGTTTTTTTTGACTGCACCTTCCCATGTATAAAGTCCGCCTTCTTCCGTGCATGACGTGCAGTAAAGTCAAAGATACTGTACTGACGTCTTCACACACGTCAATGTCTTCTTCCGCTACCGCAGCAGTTCAACCTCTGCGTGCCGAGTGAAAAACTCCCTCACCCTTAACATGATGATAGCCCCGCGAACACTCCCCTAGTGAACAGCACCGACAAGTCGACCCAGCAATATTCCTCAATCAGTGGTAGAATCAGAAACACATTTTAGACTGCCTGTAAAAACTGTTTTTTTCCACTTTTTTTCCTGTGTGGCTGTTCTTCATAAACAGCACAGACGCAGAATAGGGGGACAAAGTCAAACTGCAAATTTCATGCCTTTGTTGGTAGTATCAGAAAACCCTTTTACAATGCCTGGAAAATCCAGAATTTCGCACCATTTTCCTGTCATCGTTTTGTATGAATGGCAAAAACGCAGATTGCGGGGAGAAAGTTGACCTGGAAATTTTCCGGCTATAGTATGAACGTCAAAGAAAGGGTGACATCAACATCGGTCAAGGCCAAGTAAATCCGCAGATTTCACGACTTTAAAGATAGTATCAGATGCTCCTTTTACACTGCCTGTAAAAAGCAGCATTTTCCACCTTACTTTCGTCTCGTTGTTGTATATAAAAAGCACATAAGGAATGGGGGAACAAAGTCAATATTGAAATTCATATTTACACTGCATAGAAAATTCTGTATCATTCTGACTCTTTGTGTGTGACTGTTCTGTACAAAAACTCCAATCCAGAATGGAAGGGCAAAGTGGACTTGTGAATTTCTTGGCTTCTGGGGTAGTATCAGATGCTGTTCATACACTCTGTAAAAGCTGGCCTTTATTTCCATGTTGCGGTTTTGTAGAAATGGCATTTTGTGGGATAAAATCGATCCTGATATTTTCTGGTTTCGGAGGTTGTGGGAGGCTTTTACACTGTCTGTAAATCTGGCATTTTTCTGCCTTTATTCCTTGTGGCTGTTTTGTATAAATGGCACCAATATGGAATGCAGCGGTGAAGTTGCCTTGGCAATTTTCCAGCTTTGGAGGTCAAATCAGATGCCCCTTTTAGACTACCATATAAAAAAAAAAAAAAAAAAAAAAAAAAAAAAAAAAAAAACAATGCCTGTACAAGCTTTCATTTTCTTCCTTTTTTCTGTGTTGCCATTTTTCAAAATCGAACTTTCTGGCTTCGGGGGTAGCATCAAAGGCCCTTTTTACACTGCCTGTAAAATCTGGCATTTCTACCCTTTTCCTGGGTTGCTGTTCTCTATAAACAGCACTAATGCAGAATGAGGGGTTGAAATCAACCAGGACATTGTTCAGCTTCAGTGGTAGTATCAGAGATGTCACTAAATAGCACCAAGCCACAACAAATAATAATAAAGCTAATCAGAACTGATTGCATTGGACTTTGTGTTTTCACGACTTGTGTGCATGCGTGCTGTTGCGGCGCAGACGAACAACACACTGTTTTAAATGACGAGAAGATAACCTTGGGTCCACAAAATGGAACCAATTTGCCATCCCAAACAGCACTTTCTGATGACGTTACTGACCCATCGCTACGCATTTCCTTTAGTTTTAGAGCGTAGCTATGGCACAACTACCGTATTCCCACAAGACCACGCACACTCATTGGGGATGACTAATAAAAACCAGACAGCGGGTGAAAGACCAACAACGCAGCGTGATATTTATCAGTTTTTTTTCTCCTCCTGCTTATTTGGCAGTTGAAAAGCAGTAAACATCAACTAGTGGCACTTGCTATTCCCCCCCGCTTGTTTACGTTTGTTGTAGAAGAAAAATAACAGGAAATGTTGGGTCCGTTTCACAATACGTTTCCTGGCCTCAGACTGCATGGGGTCGGAAAGGGCAACAGGAGTTATTTGTTGAAACTCACCATATCCAGGAGTGTCTTCTATGGGGAAACTGGCTCAGGTGCTTCATTGTCCTGTCACTGGAGACTCCTGGACACAGTCCGGGTTTCATGCTGAGGTAGATTCAGCTCTTTTCCGGTTCGGATTCTAGTATTTTATCGACGGGCGAAGACCCACAGTGTGCACCGGTATCATGTGTGGAGTTCCATGCGTCAGTAAACCAGAAGAGTCCAGCAGCAAGCTATAAATAGAAGTCTTTGGATACAATAAAAAAATAACGTAAAAATGAAGTAGCACCATCAAATCCGTGAACAAAATCCCACTATAAAACAGCTAATTAAATCCCAGTGTAAAAACTGCAGCGTAAGGACTCCCAGCAGTGCGGCCACCCGCGCCAAGCCCTCTGGGCCGCCGCCGCTCCTTTTTTCCTCGGTATTCTTCCGGCAAAGGTCTGGAAATGACTCCCCCGCATCCACATGGTGAGCCGGCTTCAGGGAGTCATTCCTCCAGAGAACAGCTGACGGGGGGCAGCGGAGGCACCGGCGGGATGAAGAGGAGGAGGAGTGGCATTAGCGTGACTGAGCATGTTGCAAACCTCTCTGCTTTGTCTCGCTAACTTTCTCAACATCCCATACAGGAAAGTAAGGAAATACAAAGGGAGAGAGGTGAAAGGAAAACAACAACAACAACGAAGCATCTGAGCCTTTCTCTGCCTCCCTCCCTCCTCCTCTTCCCTGTGTGGGATGTCCTAACCCTGTGTAAGAGGTGTGCCTTCGCTCTCCACTCCGCTAAAACCTATTGATCCTCTTACCATACGTGGCTGCGCTCCATTCCTAGGCAAAGTGTGCGCACACACGCTCGCTCGCATGCACGCACGCACACACACACACACACACAGACAGAGAATGTGCGCACGCATGTTGACAGAAGTAATTCCACCCTCTTAAATCCGTCTGTCGCCGCACCTTTCTTTTTTGGCGGAGTACGCCTTTGTTTGTCAGCTGATGTCGTCATAACCACGCAAGCAAGGCTTGTATTGCCCCATGCGTGCGTGCATGTGCGTGTGTGAATAATGCCACAAAAGCATTCATAGGGCTTGTTAGAAACTCCTTACACAGGATATTAACTACCCTGTAACTACTAACCAGGAACAGACAGGGTTTCCCCCCCCCCAATTTTTAGGGGAAAAAAAAATGTTGCCTCATTTTTGATGAACACTTGGGCCTTCTAAGTTTTTTTCATGGCGGTCATTATGGTGGTACTTGGAAAGTACCACCATCTAGGTGGTATTTGGTGTAAAACGTTTGTGAACCACTGCCGTAAGTCCATCCATTTTCTGAGCCGCTTCTCCTCACTAGGGTCGCGGGCATGCTGGAGCCTATCCCAGCTGTCATCGGGCAGGAGGCGGGGTACACCCTGAACTGGTTGCCAGCCAATCGCAGGGCACAGTCACACCTACGGGCAATTTAGAGTCTCCAATTAATGCATGTTTTTGGGATGTGGGAGGAAACCGGAGTCCCCGGAGAGAACCCACGCAGGCACGGGGAGAACATGCAAACTCCACACAGGCGGGGCTGGGGATACTGCCGTAAGTCATGGGTCATAAATGATTAGGTTTAAAAATATTTATTCATGTCAACTGGCAAAATAAGTCAATGTTCTAGTACAAACCCCAATTCCAATGAAGTTGGGAAGTTTAAAATGTAAATAAAAAACATTCCAATGATTTACAAATCATTTTGAATCTATGTTAAATTGAATACACTCTAAAGACAAGATTTTAAATGTTCAAACTGATTTTTTTTTTTTTCCAAAAATATTCTCTCATTTTGAATTTGATGCCTAAAACACATTCTTAAAAAAGCTGGGACAGGGGTAGGAAAAGAAAGTGAAAGTAAAGAATGCTAAAAAAAATTATAAACATTATTAAAAAAAAAAACTGTTTGTTACGTTCCGCAGATGAACAGGTTAATTGGAATGAGGTGAGTCCCATGATTGGGTATAAAAGAAGCATACCCGATAGTCTTAGATGTTCGCAAGCAGGGACCAGGTGAGGTTCACCACTTTGTGAACAACTGCGTGAGCAAATAGTCCAACAGTTTAAGAAGAATGTTTCTCAATGCACAAATGCAACAAATTTGAGGATTTTATCATCTAGGGTCCATAATATCATCAAAAGATTGGGAGAATCTGGAGAAATCTCTTCGCCTGAGCGGCAAGGTCGAAAACCAACATTGAATAGCCGTGACCTTTGATCTCACAGGTGGCACTGAATTAAAAACCAGCATCATTGTGGAAAGGTCATTGCCACGCGGACTCAGGAACACTTCAGAAATCCATTGTCAGTTAACACAGTTCTTCGCTACATCTACAAATGCAAGTTAAAACTCTACCATGCAAAGAGGAAGCCATGTATCAACAACACCCAGAAATGCCGCTGGTTTCCCTGGGCTCAAGCTCATCTGAGATGGACTGATGCGAAGTGTGGTGTGGTCTGACAAGCCCACATTTTAAATTGTTTTTGGAATTCATGGACGTCGTGTCCTACGGGCCAAACAGGACAAGAACCATACGGATTGTTATCAGCGCAAAGTTCAAAAGCCAGCATATGGGATGGGATGGGGGTGTGTTAGTGCCCATGGCATGGCTAACTTGTGCATCTGTGAAGGAACTATTAATGCTGAAAGGTATATACAGGTTTTGGAGCAATGCTGTCATCCAAGCATACGCCCCTGCTTATTTTAGCGAGACAGTGCCAAGCCAGATTTTGCACATGTTACAACAGCATGGCTTTGTAGTAAAAGAATGCAAGTACTAGACTGGTGTCCCATTGAAAATGTGTGGTGCATTATGCAGCACAAAATACAACAATGGACACCCCCGGACTGCTGAGCAACAGCTGCACGTCAAACAAGAATGGGAAAGAATTCCAACTACAAAGCTTCAACAATTAGTGTCCCCAGTTCCCAAACACTTATTGAGTGCTGTTAGAAGGAAAGGTGATGCAACACAGTGGTAAACATGCTCCTGTCCTAGCTTTTTTGGACCGTCTATCAAACATCAATTTCAAACTGAGTGGATAGTTGCAAAAAAAACAAAACTATACAAAAACCCAGGGGAAAAAAAACATAGTTGATCAGTTTAAACATTAAATATCTTCTCTTTGTAGCATATTCAATTGAATATAGGTTGAAAATTATTTTCAAATCATTGTATTCTGTTTTTATTTATGTGTTACAAAACACACCATCGCCATTTGAATTGGGGTTTGTAATTTGAATGTTTTACCTTGGTACAAAATCCTGCAGCATTTTTGTGAGAACAAGCTCAAGCCTCTTTGCACTGTGAAAGAGCGTCATACGTCATGATGTCTTTCATAAGCACTGAGGTGTGAAGATAACTACAACCCCCCCATACGCATGATTGACACTGATTGTCGGAAATGTGCATATTTGCGTGCGTGCATCCATTTAGGAATTTGGGTATAACGGGAGTGGTTTGCGAGGAAGTTATGAGTGGAGGTCGAGGTGAGTACACTCTGTGTTTGTGTGTGTGTGTGTCTATATTGCAAGTCATAGCAGTGGCGCAGCTCCAGTTGCTTGCGGTCTGAAAAACAGGATCCAGCGCTGCTTCTTGCACACTTCCTGCCCGACACGCACGTCAGCAGCCTCTCAAACGCTGCCAGGAGTCGAAACCACCTCGCTGCCTCTGTCGGCTTGCACCTTGGGCTACGTGGGTTGGGTGGAGCAGGCGGTGACGGGTGAGCAAACCGCTTGTGGCCAACGTCGAGACCGAGATGCGGTCCCGCTGGGAGACTGTGGCCGGTTTGTGCGCGCAAGCGGGATGACTTGTGTCGTAAAAGCGGCGACAGGGAAAACATTTCCATTTAGGAGGCTTCAAAGGACAGTCGCAAAACTAACAAGACCTCTTCCAAGGCTTAACTTGAGGAGAAGAAAAAAAAAAAATTGCGGGATGCCATATTTGTGTTTGTTTATCCATTCATTCATGTTAATGGTGCTTATTACACTCCATTTACGTCAGCAAAAAGTGTCAAATAATTGTGGAAATAACTCCAGTAGTTTGTGCATCATCTTGCAAAATAAAAAAACTAATTGTAAAATGAAAGTCCGCAACTTATCTCACTAACTTAATAAATGGACGTACCTTAAGTTGTTTTAGTGCAATCTTCCCTTTAAAAAAAAAAAACAATTATAATAATAGTTCTGTGTCTTGCTGAACACCTGGAAAGGTATTTTTTTGCGGGATTGAAAGTTTATGTGCATTTTGATTGGTTGTAATCTGCGACATTGCGACGGTGTGCGGCAAAATCAGAAAGGCAGACTGATTGGCCACTCGTGAAAAAAGTTGGCAAACCACCCACACTGCGCAACACTATGCTAACCTGTTTTCCGGGTTTGGTCACATGACGTTCGGCATATAGTGGATGGGGGTATTGCATTCTTCGAGAGCACAGGTGTCAAACTGGTGGCCCGGGGGCCAGATCCGGTCCGCCACATCATTTTATGTGGCCTGCGAAAGCAAATCAAAATTGCTCAGTGTTCTGGTGTAATACCATTGAGATATTTGCAAGCATTTTTTTGTTACCAATCCCATATTGAAAAGAAATGTAATAGTCGAAAAAGATGTTTTTATTGTCTTCTGATTTCAAAACTGGCTATTCATCAATGTGTTGTGTATACTGTATGTAATTACAGTATATGAGGTAATCTTTCATTTATATGGGTTCATAGTTGTAGCAGCCCTCATTGGGAAGTCATAACTACGATGTGGCCCGTGACAAAAATGAGTTTGACACCCCTGTTATAGAGGGACAGCCTCCGTTTGTGGAAATACCGTTACCGTACACTTATTACTGGTTTAGTCGAGGCATCTTTGACTGGAAATTGAGGTCATTTATTTTTCTTAAAAGGATGACACATTGGTGAGTAATTGAGGTATGACGTCTAATAGCCAACCACCATTTTAGGGATACTGTATATGCTAACTTATTAAAGTTATGAACATAACTTAAGTAGTTTTTACATAATGTTACTATTTAACTTTGCTTTGATGCTGCTGGTTTGGTTAGCAACAGAGATGAATGTCAGTTTTGTCCCTGTGTGAACAATACCGGTAGTTCTTATTAATTTAGATATTTACTACTTGTTTTTTATCTATCTGACATCAAATTAGAATTTCCTGTGTTGCAATTAATGCTTGCTTGGCAGAGGTAAAAAGTAATTGATCCAGTTTTGAAATCGCCTTTATGGTTGCGGGGAGACCTATCTATCATATCTGACTTTGTAAATAGGACTATGATGAACTGATTGCATGAATGTATAAAATCTTCAATAATCTCATAATTCAATAGGTTTAATTTTGTTCATTTTAGTGGTGATGGAGCCAACACTGTACGTATGTCCCTGTGTGTGTCTGCTTTTCGTATTACATAATCTTGGACGTTTCCCCGACGGGCTCTTGGCCCCTGAGCCACTCAACGATGGTGAGCTGTCACGACTCATTCTGCTAGTCGACACAAATAGGAAGAGGAAGGAAGCAAAGGCTAAAACAAATATGTTAAAAGTGCGCAGGCGGACACAGAACTGAGAGAGGAACACAGACGTAGAGATGAGGTCTAGGAGAGGTACTCGAGGGGTCTATGACAGTGTGGTTTTGTTAAAAAATGTTCCCGGTCATGTCCAGACAAATCTGTCCCTAGCAGGAGGTTCATTTGGGAGAACAATGGACAGTATCATTCATCAGACAAATACTTTATCCCATCGCATTGGTCATCCGGCACTGCTGTGTGTCCCTGGGCGGATTACAAAGTGAGCAAGTCGGTATTGATTTCACGTTAGCGAAGAATTTAACCTTGTATATTTCCTCTTCTACCGATACAACTGAGCGCGTAACGACCGACATGGAAAAAAAAAGAGACAAAATGACACCGCTACTGGTCATGTGACTGCTTTTGTACCAGGTGAAATGCAATTCATTCGAGAACACAGGGTAACCTCGGGTTTTTTGTCGGGTCCCGGCACGCAATGTTTGAGGTTAGGAACAGCATTAGCACAAGTGTTCAACATGTTCAAACCTACAGACACATTTTGGAATGTGGGGGGAAGCTAAAGTCCACCAACTCCATAAGGTCGGCGCCTCAGATGCTCACCACCGGGGCACTGTGCTGCTCATTAGAAATTAGGGACGTTCCGATCCAACTTTTTCCCTTCCGATCTCTACCGATAATGCAGCCTTGAGTTTTGGCCGATACCGATGTCGGTCCGATCCAATATCAGCAATAATCATACATACTTTATTTATTTTGTGGTATGGAATGTTAGAAAAGGCTTGATGAAGTGATATTAATTAAACAGAGAACAATAATCAGCAAGGTAGGCATGAGAAAAAGTGCCCCATTATTTTATTTTTTTTTAATAAACCAATGGGTTACATAAACTAACTTTTACAATAAGAATGTACTACAATTGAATACAATAACAATTATATTAGGAAATACTGAAAAATAACTTAAATAAAACCAATAACAAAAAATATATATACTGTCAGAATATGGTGGGAACAGCATTTGGCTTCTCCACATAAAGTGGCAATGCATCGCTTTTATAGATTTATTCGCCGTTCCTGCTGTGCAACGTCTTGACCTCTGAGGGGCAGTGTGGTGCATGCAATGAGATACACACTTGCAGTAACAAAGAAAGTAGATGAAGTCACAATAAAATATTTTTAATATAACTCATTTGTCACAGTTTGAAGAATATATGCCAGAATGTATTGTTACATTGCCCTTTTGTACGTGTTTGTACAATGTTTGTGTAGTGTGTCATTGGAATGGACTGCTTGTATAAGTGGTAAAATTGGAGATTTTAGATCCAGTCCAATCCAATTTTTTTTTTTTTTTTTTTTTTTTTTTCTTTTTCCGGACATCGTACCTGACCTCGCCCATCAGTTCAATTTAAAACTGAAATGTGGCCCCACCCTTGATTTAACAGGACAGATTATTTCTAATTGCATGATTTCCTATGGGGAACATCGCTTCAGAATCCGAACTAAATGAAGGTGGGGCAGCATCAATCTCAATACAGACACTTGAATATGCCAGATAATATCCAAATGTGAAAGTGATGCTCTCCAGAGAGCTGGAGAAAAGTGGAACCTGGTGCATGTTTAACTCCTTTGAGGAGGGCCGGCTGTCCATTACTCCCACATCCGCTGCTGTGCAAAAAGCCCAGAGCCATCAGACCTCCTCCTTGCCATTCACAAGCGTACATGGTGGCATTTCGGCAAATGCTAACTCATTCCCCACTGGAGACAAGATATTTGTAATCAGATCAGCATATACTGGGTTGCGGGGAGGGGGAAAGGGAGGCGGGATGTGGAGGGCGACATGGAATCTTCAAGAGCCATTTGAAGAATATAAAGAAGGTTGAAGTGGCAAGAGAGAAAAAAAATAATCACTCACTTGATAAGTGGCAAAGAGTTTTTTTCTTTCCTAACTTTGATTTTATGGCCAAGTCAAAGAAAGGAATGTGCTTCTTTTATTCTAAAAATGAAAAGAAAGAAAAAACAGACTTCTAAAGCCCCTACTTTGGCTTGAAAGAGCCGCAGGATTTTACAGATGGGGCGCTTTTTTGTTTGTTTGTCATAAAAGGAAAGTAAGCAGGAAGTTTTGGATGTGTGGAGCAGAGACTGTAACCTTGTCGACTTGTCATATCACCATGAACATACTGTACCTACCTCTATAGTTGCTGTTCCTCCAATAGACCCCCCCATCCATTTCCAAAACCTCATCCTCATTAGGGTGTGCAGGTAACTGAGCGTTTGCAGGTGCTCCATTTGCTTGCATGGGGTTTCTCCAGGTACGCCAGCTTCCTCCTCATACAATTTCAAACTCATTTTACATTAGCCTTAAAAATAAATAACTTACACATGGACTTGATTTTGAAAAAAATGCACCGGAAGCGCACATGTACCGTACATGCACATGTGGCAAAGACTCTCCAAAACTTCTACGAACAACCCATGCTAAACTTGGCTCCTCTGAGACATACGAAGCGTGTCTCACTTGAGCTGTATCCCTTTAATATCCTTCCTTGAGACCAATTCCCATTTAGAAATTACTTTAGCGGTATCTTGTGGCATTTTATAATGTTATACATAGAAAGAGCACCAAGTCAGTTTTTCACGGAATAATGGCGAATAGGAAAAAAAAAAAAAAAACTAAATATGTGAATTGGCGAGTAGCAAACAGCGAATAGGTAGGGGATTCATGTATATGTTGAGTAGACATGAATGCCTACACACTTCTCATTCACAAAGCCATTGCTGAATCTGCAGCTTGTCCCCATTTCGCGCTGGCGAAAAAGGCCGCCTTGCTGCCCGTCAAACGGTGCACCCCAGCGCCTCCATTTCTCAAGCCCTCCAAAAATAGACTTCTCCTGCATTGCACCAACGTTGTGTCACTGTTGCGGTCGAGACGCTCGGGCTGACTTCCCCCCTTTGCACCGGCAGACTCGTCCCGGCCTTAATCACCGCGCTGGACGGACTGATTATCAATGTGAGGTTGATTAGTGATTCCACGGAGGGACGGTACGGCCCACTAGTGACCCAATGATACTGTAATTACTGCAGGCTTGTGGGAAAAATGCATCCATCCACTCTTGGACTCAAATAGGAAAGATGAATTAAAATGAATTGTTCATTACATTTATATGGGAAGCAAGATGTGATGTTGATAGTACTCCAGTTTGTAATTGGGACAATATAATCTGTCATTGCCAATGCAACCCTATTTTTATTGGTCTACGATATTGATGGCCCAGCCATGACACTGCTCATGTTATGTTAGCATCAGCGCTAACCTTACTCTTCGGAGCGGCTGGATATGATGTTATAACATAGACAGTGATGTTAGTGCATTGGCTTTAATTTCCCTTACGCCGCTTCAAAAGCACTTGAGGATTAAAAACACGAAGTAGCAAAAAGCAGAAAACTCTGAATATTCGTCCTGCCATTAGTACAGAGTATTCATGCTAAGACACATTTAAATGACTTTGTGCAAAATAAAAGAATTACAAGGCTTTTTGTGTCATGCTTTTTTTTTTTTTTTTTTTTTTTTCCCCCCACTGCCCTGAATTCCGTTCAAGGGCATGAATTATGAAGGAGGAAGGAACAGCACACAGGAAGTGTGCTGTGTGCGTTGGGGGACTTGTGTGACATTAAACTGTTAAAGTAATTACGGGTTAGGAGGATCGTTGCGGGATGTAAAATTATCTCCCTGCCGAAAAAGGGCTGCGCTTAATTTTTTGTCTACAAAGTGCGGAAGAAAAACCACCAGACTGAGCGGCACACGCCCTGCCAAACCGACCCCCAAAATGATCATCCACGTTAGCGGTCTAGAATATTAGTGGACCGGCCCAGACACCTCACCGCTTTCGACTCAGTGTTTTTCTCAGCTCGGTTTTGGGGCAGTTCCATTTACCATTTCACAATAGTGCTGCGACAAACTGCAGAAGCAGAATGAGAGATGTCCATTTTCGAAAGCTGGAATCTAAGACAGCTGACTAGATGAGAGGACGCCGGAGTAGCCACTGAAAACCCATGCATGCATGAGGAAAACACGCAAACTCCACACGAGAAGGCCTGATCAGAGTCGAACCCCGAATCAATAAACCAATTATGGTTTATTTTGCCCACCTCTCTTCTAACATTTCCTAACTGCACGACATGCCAAGGAAAACCAAAAAGGATGAGAACGAGGGTCTGTTCCAATTAGGAGACAAGTTTCATCAGAGAGGAAACTAAGGGCCGCTGCCGCAAAATGGAGACTGCGGAGTATAACACTGCCACGCACAGAGCTAAGGGTAAACTCCATTAACGTGTATTCAGTTTTGTATCTGAAATGTTACAAATGTGATCAAAAGCGTGCAATGGCCTGTCAAGTTGATCAATTATGGTGTAAGTGAATTGGAAAAACGACTTCATCAATTAGAACTAACAGTGGCTCTTAAAGCAAACATTCAATTACAAGAATAGGACCACTGTAGATTAAGTCTAAATGAGTTAACTATAATAGTAACACTCATATGAAGTGGTCTGCTATCAATATTGTTCTTGGCTTTTCTCCTTGTGCAGATGCAGCGATGTTGTGAGTTTGTGTCTTGAACGGATGTGACAGCAGCGACTGAGGGGCACGCAGCAGCGGCCCGGCCACCCATCTGCGCGTGTGTGTGTGTGTGTTTGTGCGTGTTTTTGCAGTCATGGCTCCCGTGACATTTAAAAGTCAAACTTTCACCTCCTTTTCATTCACACGTCGCCGTCACACAAATGAAACCTGGCTGTCAGATTGGGGTGGAAGGGGGGGGGAGGTCCTCGACATCAAGAAGATAAAGAGTTAAAAATCAGATTATCTGGATAATCTCAGAATTACAGTGGCGCCTTGTGATACGAGTTTAAACCGTTCCGTGACCACGCTCGTAACGCAAAACACGTGTTTGTCAAATCATCTTTCTCCATTAAAATGAATGCAAAGACCATTAATCAATTACAGCCTGCTTCAAATAAAAAAAAAGAAAGGAAAATGGCACTCTAGCTGAGCATTAACAATTAAATTTTAAAGTAAAATAATTTTCAAATAAAGGTTTGAGCATCATGATTTAATGCTTCAATTCAAATCATTCTGCTGCTCCTTCTGGTGCATATTAACCATATGATGCTCAGCTGGTGAGCAGTGCATTTTTTATTTTTTGCATTGAATCTCATTAGACTGAATGTTAATGAATGTTCTGACCACTGAGTGTACACTAGATAATGCGACACACTTAAGAGTATGCACCCCCCCACCCCCTACCCCGTGGGTAACAGCTCCAGGTGTGCCACCCGGTATGTGAGGCTCCCCAATTGACGTCATCAGTGCAGGGCGCAGACAAATAGTGAGTTTCCCCGCAGAGATCAACAAAGTGTCATGTTACAGCTATTATTGTTCGCCCGGATAAAATGGCCAGGCCAAGCCGCCAGCACCTGCTGCAACAAAGAGAGCCTCAGCTGTATTTGCGTTTACTCACACTATTATTAACTTACTGATGGATTTATTACACCTATTGTTTTGTGAACTTTATCAAGAGGAGCACCACTTCAATAACAGTCTCCACCGCCCCCTAATTCATTCAGGCTGTTAAAATTACGTCCAGAATGATTCATAACGAGGCTAAATTTTAAGTTCTAGTGCATTTTTATTTGGTGTATGATTAACATTAAGGTGGGAGTTACACAGCAAAGTGTCACAAGACTTTAAGATGGTGATATGCAAATATACAACATTGTTTTTTTACGTTAAAAATCGATTCATAACCCAGTTTTAAAAAAAATAATTTTAAAAAATGAGTCAAATCAATCTGCATCATTCTAACTTGCAATACTAATAACTTCAAGCATAATTTAGAGCAGGGATTCCAAAACTGTGGTGTGTATGCATGTACAGTATGTATTGTATGATGCAATATTAAATGTCTAATGACTTCTTAATAAACAGTTCAAATTTGTCTATTATATTTATTATTTTTATATATTATTATTATTTTTACATGTACAAATTTAAATATTTTTTCACAAGTGTGTATTGTTTTTTTTCTTTTTACAAACTGTAATGGTTAAATACATTCACTGTAAAATAATAAAAAAAAAAAAAACTTTTAGGTTAAAAAAAATAATAATATTAATAATTACAATTCCGGTACCCGAGTTGGTCATCTTCTATGAAGGCAACAATATAGCTATGTTTTTATCATATGCTTTCAATTTAGGAGAAACAAAAACTTTTTCTTTTTTTTAGGGTTTGTGCGGTGTAGATGGGCTGTTATATCCCTGTTGGGATGCTCAGGGGCCATGGGTGGCTTGCTAATTTCGGGAAAAGCAAATAATTATCCAATCAATTAACTATGGCTGTTTTGAGAATGAGTATGAATTATTTGGATAAGCAAGTTTTGTCAAAATGAAAATACTGATTATTTTTTTCATTACACACAACTTCTTAGTCTTTTCTCCAATATCTCATAGATACCCATTAAACAAAAATTCATTTCTTTATTTTGACTCTGAAGTTATGACATTGATGTGTGCACATTACATAGGGCTGCTCTAATTGTGTTTCAAAGCACAGTCTGAGTGCTGGATACATCATCACTTGAACAAATATACGCCGCTCCCCAAAGAGACACCTCGCCGTTTTCTCACATAGAGTTGTACAGGTCAGGCAAGGCAACTTCAACAAAAACTTTGTGGCTTGGTACCACATACTTCGGGTCAAAATTGTCCAACTTGTCAATAACTCACTGCTCACGTACAAACGGGCACCGTGTCTTTAGCACAGTTCCACAAAAAACAATTTTTTTCATCTTTTTTTTTTTTTTTTTTTTAATTTTTTTTTTTAAAGTAAAATATTTTTAAAAACTAAAGTCAAATGAATAGATGATATAGATTAAACATCCGGCCCCATGTTATAAGCGTGTAAGTCTCCCTTCTAGGAAACCGAGAACAACTCGTCAAATGTAGGAAGTGAAGCGGCAAGCAAAATACCGACGGACATTACTTCGCAACGTGGCCCTCAGCTGTGAAGTGTCCGCGCAAAAACATCCCACTCAAATGCAACACAACTGGGCCTTCCCAAAGTGGACGCACTCCGCACATAACGCAACAAGTAGAGAGCAGTTGACAGTCACCGCGTGAGAGGAGCATCGTTACGTAACGGCGAGGGGCGAGCGGCAAGGGAGCAAGCAGAGGGGAGCTCCCGCGCTTCTCTGCAAGTCGCAGTATGACGCATTAGCCTGGCATACGCACACATACATGGACACGCACTCAAACACTCACACACACTGCAGCACACGTACACTTCGATGTGCGAGCCTAGCCACTCCCACACGTCCCTCACAGCGCGGTGACTCGTTGACATCAACGCGGCCGTGCGGCGCGGGTGCGACACATCTATGAATTGTGCACCATCGTTATAGATTTACATCCATACGTCTTATTTAACAAGCAGGCAATAAGTGAACGGGTGGTCCGACTACAAGAAAACAATAAACCTGACTTAGCAGGCAGTTTTTGTTGAAGAGCATTTCACTTGCTTCGCACATTTTGTTCCCTAAAAAAAGCTATGTATAATAACTTGTTATTCAGATTTTATTACTGGTTATGAGTAAAATTATCTTAAAATGAGAAAAATAATCATACTGTCGGTGTAGCGATTCTGAAAGTATGCTGCTCACTCTAGCGATGAATAACTGCCGAAGTACGGTTCGGTTTTACGGTTTAGTTTGATTCAATACAAAAAGAGCACAAAAACTGCAAGTAGGAGTCAGAGTATTTTTTTTGAAAATGTCAAAGGTCACTCAAAATGTTTCCTGTACAGTAACATCCAGTTAATAAAGGTTTTATGCTGGCCACAGTTACATTCTGGAAGAGATTATTTCTTATTCCATTATCTCCAATGGGAGAAATATTCTAAATATTAACAAATCGGAGGCCGATTCACATATCCGACCGAACACTTTATGTTAAGATTTCCAAGTTCCACAAGTATTTTATTATGATTCGTAGCTGGGCATGGATGGGGATAATGATGTCTTCCCAGTATACATGCAATTACGATACTAAAATATGAATCCATGAGAAATGTGGAGCCTCCGCTGAGATGAAGCTCTCGATTCATCAGAGATGCATTTAAGTGTTGATAGTTTGTTTACAAACTCTTTTTCCAGCAGTGTCTCCACGCACTTCAAACTGTATTTCCAGGAATTTGTCTCTCCTTCACAAGCTATTTTTATTGCAAGCTCGCACACGCAGCAGCCCTGAGACGAGGCGGGATCGATTGATGAGCTATGAGGAAAAAGAAAAAAAAACTGCATTCCTCCCCATCTGGGAGCGCAACCGTGGGACGCCGCAGAAGACAAGGCGGCAGGATCAATATCCCGCAAGTTAATGAGACAGAGCCGTAACCTCAGAATCTGATTAGATAAACAGATTAGCAGCCAACCACAACACAGCCAGCGGGCGAAAAGACGCACAGCACTCCTCAGGCGGGGCAGGCAACCCCTTGTTTACATATTTCTGACTTGTTTGTAAGGTTATTACCGCCTTCCCTCAAATAGTGGCCCCTACTCTAATCAAAATAAACACCTCTCCCCAAATAGACGCCTCTGTTCGCACCCAAACCTCATCGAGGAAACAAATGGGAGTAACTGTAATCGGATACTATTCACAAACTTGTAAAAGTTCTGTGGCTACTTTGTCTTTTTACAGATACTGTGCATATGTATACTGTAGCTACAAATAATAATAATTAATAATGAATTAATGTGAGAGTCTCCTGGGAACGTCTGGCGGAAACCCTTGTCAGAAGGAGTTTCAACTCCCACCTCTGACAGAACTTTGCTCATGTTCCGGGGGAGATCGAGTCCGAGTGGACCATGTTCCGCGCCTCCATTGCTGAGGCGGGCGACCGAAGTTGTGGTCATAAGGTGGATGGTGCCTGTCGTGGCGGCAATCCCCAAACCGTTGGTGGACACCAACGGTGAGGGATGCCGTCAAGCTGAAGAAGGAGTCCTATCGGGTCTTTTTGGCCTGTGGGACTCCAGAGGCAGCTGATGGGTACCGGCTGGCCAAGCGGAATGCAGCTTAGGTGGTCGCTGAAGCAAAAACTCGGGATTGGGAGGAGTTCGGTGAGGCCATGGAGAAAGACTTCCGGATGGATCAGAGGAAATTCTGGTCCGCCATCCGGCGTCTCAGGAGGGGGAAGCAGTGCACCATCAACACTGTGTATAGTGGGGATGGGGCGCTGCTGACCTCGACTCGGGACGTTGTGAGCCGGTGGGGAGAATACTTCGAAGACCTCCTCAATTCCACCGACATGCTTTCCCATGAGGGAGCAGAGTCTGGGTTCTCTGAGGCGGGCTTTCCTATCTCTGGGTTTGAGGTCACCGAGGTGGTTAAAAAGCTCTTCTGTGGCAAGGCCCAGGGGGTGGATGGGATTCGCCCGGAGTCCCTCAAGGCTCTGGATGTTGTAGGGCTGTCCTGGTTGACGCACCTCTGCAACATCGCGTGGACATCGGGGACAGTGCGTCTGGATTTGCACACTGGGGTGGTGGTCCCCCTTTTTAAGAAGGGGGACCGGAGAGTGTGTTCCAACTACAGGGGGATCACACTCCTCAGCCTCCCTGGTAAGGTCTATTCAGGGGTGCTGGAGAGGAGGGTCCTTCGGGAAGTTCAATCTCAGATTCAGGAGGAGCAGTGTGGTTTTCGTCCTGACCTTGGAACAGTGGACCAGCTGTAAACCCTTGGCAGGGTCCTCGAGGGTGCATGGGAGTTCGCCCAACCAGTCTACATGTGTTTTGTGGACTTGGAGAAGGCGTTCGACCGTGTCCCTCGAGGGGTCCTGTGGGGGGTGCTTCGGGAGTATGGGATACCGAACCCCCTGATACGGGCTGTTCGGTCCCGGTACGACCGGAGTCAGAGTTTGGTCGGCATATCCGGCAGTAAGTCGGACTCGTTCCCGGAGAGGGTTGGACTCCGCCAAGGCTGCCCTTTGTCACCGATTCTGTTCATAACATTTATGGACAGAATTTCTAGGCGCAGCCAAAGCGTAGAGGGGGTCCGGTTTGGTGGCCTCAGTACTGCATCTCTGCTTTTTGCAGATGATGTGGTTCTGTTGGCTTCATCAAGCCGTGACCTCCAATTCTCACTGGAGCGGTTCGCAGCCGAGTGTGAAGCGACTGGGATGAGAATCAGCACCTCCAAATCTGAGACCATGGTCCTCAGTCGGAAAAAAGGGTGGCGTGTACGCCTCGGGATCCCCCCCAGAAGAGCTGGATGAAGTGGCTGGGGAGAGGGAAGTCTGGGCGTCCCTGCTAAAGCTACTGCCCCCGCAACCAGACCTCGGATAAGGGGTAGAAAATGGATGGATGGATGGATGGAGCAAAATAGTTTGACATTTTTTATAAACAACATATAAAGTATATAGATTCATATATGCTTTAATGTGATGTGGGGATGGCATATTTTACGACAATTAGTGTTCTAGTTCAGTCTGACTCGTGGTCACTCCACAATGTTGTGTGCGACATGGTCATTGCACTGGACTATTGCAATATTAGTTATTTGAACTGCTCTAAGTGCTAGAAGATTCTGCATCTTTTTGCACAATTGTCCAAAAAATAAAAAAATTACCGGCATTACCAGATAACTAGCAACCCTTTATTGCTCAGTGACTGTTTTTGCTCAATGTATTTATGCCTCAAAAGTCTGTTGTCGTACTGGAGCGGCTCCAACTACCGGAGACAAATTCATTGTGTGTTTTTTGGACATTCTTGGCAAATAAAGATGATTCTGATTCTGAGATGATTCTGATTCGTTCCGCCCAGTCCCCCATTTACATTACAGTTATATTTTACAGAAATTGGAACCAACTGTTTTAATATTACTCTCAAAATGCCTCCCACCCATTTGCAGTACAGTACCTACATCTCTATATGAGGAAATACTGTGTCACTGAAGAACTACCATCTACCACATGCACCTCTTGTGACGCTCATATTTATTAATATGCCACCTTATATAATGTTTCCTAATAAATATTCCACAGAGAAAGCCACCCCAATCAAGAAGCTGACTACACGCTTTACCTTTGGAGGCACCTCATGCTCACTTCAGCAACTTACCTACAAAGAAAAAGAGAGAAGAAGGGTAGAAGGGATGGAATGGGAGAGGAAAAAATGAGAGAAAGGTTAATCCATCTACTCCAGTCAGGTGTAATTTGTGCTGAAACAAGCATCGGAGCACATTTTTGATGACTGGAGCTAGCCCCTGACCCCCTGCTTAATGGACACCACACAACATTTAGAGGGAGTGTATATCAATTTACTGCAGTGGTGAGAAAACATCTCTCTCTTTAGCTCTCAGTGCACTACGGCTTATTGATTATTTGAGTCCAGCCTCCCGTGTTCCTCTGCGCACATCCTCTTTTTGTTATTAGAATGGCTCTCTTCCTCAAATAAAAATAGAATGATATGTCTGGAAAGTAAGGGGGGGGGGGGAGGATGCATGGACAAAACACGATCATTTTAGATACTCCTGAATTGAAATGACATTCATAATACAAAAAATTTAATTAAAAAAAGGGCTGGTGGGATGACATTTCCCAGCGGGCCGAGCACAACGTGAAGATTCCTGTTGCAAGGTGGATTGGGTTATAGGGACCAGGCCGGATCGCAAATGGCGAAAAAAATCCATGGATAATGGACAGCTATTATAATTGTATTAGTTAAAAAATAAATACATAAATAAAAAAAAGCATTATTATTTTTAAGCATTTTTGGGAATTGGTTGCCACATTTAAAAAACATTTTTTTTTTTAAAAAGCTGGGGGAAAAAAAAGAACAAAACCATCAGAAGATGGTAATGGTGGTGTAATTTCAACCTTTAAAACTCCTTCACTGCCCCACCTCCCAGTTTTAACATGGATATTTGACTCCTAAAGCAGTCAATGGCAGTGAATGTGTAAACAACGTCTAGTTGAACACAAGTGGTAGCAACACGTGCAGACAAAGCAGACAATAATACACTCAGGCAGATATTCTTTATCCTCTACAAAAATCACTGATATTATTGCATCTTAGTTGATACGGTTTTCTTTGGTGTTTCAGTACAAAATTTACGTTTAGTGTGTCTGTATTATATTGTCCTCTGGTGGCCAAGGCTCACAAATTAGAAAGAGCACCACAATGCCCAAATATTAACATTCTATTCAATGATGATATTACGGTATTTTCTATAAAGTACAATACTGTAGGGTGCTATTTTTTTTTAATTAAAAAAACCATGGTGTTTTTTGTGCACACGGGAACAGATTAATGGCATTTCCATTCATCAAAGATTTGAGATACAAATGCTTTGTGGTACAAATGTAGTCACAAAAGTAATTAACTACATAAACCTCTCATTCCTGTACTACATGATCACACAAGAATTAAGTAAGAAATTATGCAAAAAATTAGATTATTTGCCCAAAAAAAAAAAAAAAAAACACACAATAATGGGGATTATGGTTGAGCTATATTCGTTGCTTACAGACAATAAGTAAAATTACTGGTTCCTCTTTTCATTTTACATTTTTAAAAAAAATTAAATCCTACACCTTTTGTGCATGGCAGACAACCACATTAGTAAGCAACAACGAGGCAGTTGGCAAGATGAATATGAAACAATTGCTGCTCTACTTCAGCACTGGTGTGCAGACGAGCTTGAGAAATAGCATAAAAATAAATGGCTGCTTTTCATCCATAAGTGCACAGCGTCATGTGTATTGCTTTTCACCTATACACTGACAACCTGTAAGAGAGGTTAATGGTTGCTAGGGTACATATGGTAATGTAGAAATAATGGCTTACATGCAGTTGGGGGACGCATACTGTGTATTTGTGTACGTAATCACACTCAGAGGTCATTGAAAAGTTATCTGTAATTTGCAAGGCTGGGCAATGAACATGGATAACCATATTTATCATATTTAGAATCTCATTTCTCTGTGTATTATTTCTGTGTGGTCTGCAAAAAAACTACATTACATTACATACTCGCAGTTCGGCACAGGCGGAATCACCCATTCGTGGATTTAAAAATATTTAATTTTTTTAATGCAATGATAACAGACCTTAATTATCTGTACATTTTCACTATTAGGGCGGGGGTCGACTGTATTCATTTTCCGGAGGATCCATTTACTATCAATAAATTTGTGGTGACATGCACAAAGATGCACCACAGCGCCACCATCTTCAAGGATGGAAACATGTCGTCAATGCAGCACGACGTGCATAGTCATGGATTTTAATTGTATTGACAAAACAAAAAAAATCTGACTCACACCTTGTTTTTTTTTGACCGCGTACAGTACGAGGCACGCACGTGCACTGACTAATAGGACGAGCCTCTCCGGTCGCATAATCCTAATGAGGCCCGTTACCGTGGCGACGGGGTACTTGGCCGGGAGATTTACGGCATCAAACAGTCGTCACCTTCAAAGCATGTGGTAAGTGAAGGGCGACAGCTTGCGCCTGGCGAAACAGCTGTGGGAAACAGGTGTGTGCGCCTCATTATGGCCCGAGTGCCATAACGACGCCTTTTAATCACCTGCCAAAGAGTCGAGTGTGTCTGTGCGCACTAAGTGCGATTACTCATGGATTTATTGATTGATCTTCTTTATTTTGAATATGTAAGCAATAAAAAAAAAAAAAAATTTTTTTTTTAAAAACAGAAAAGGTAGGTTAAAGCTAAAAACAAGGTGAGAGCAGGATGTGCTTGTATCCGTATGGTTGAGTTCCTTTTTTCTTTTTTTGCAGCAGATCCAATCCTATAACCCTCACAGTGAGAAGTATTTCAATGAATTTTTCAGGTACAGTATCTTTACTTAAGTGTACTTAAATGTACTTACATGTACACCTTAATTTTGAAAACAGATACTTATTTTTAGGTATTCATACTTTTTGATCCTTACTTTGTCAAAATCTTTTGATCCTTACTTTGTCAAAATAAGATTTTGACAAAGTAAGGATCTGACTTTTTTCATCCTGTAAAAAATATTTCATAATACCGAAAACAATTATTTCATAATATTGTATTTTTTTTTTTTTCAAATTACTCACTAAATCCATATTAATCCAGCGGAACCGATGAGTAGAGGTGGATGAATTGAAAATTGTTCTAAGTAGTTGTCATGAACAATGATCAAGATCTGTGCAATATTGTCTGATCAAAAATCTGTGCAATAAGTAAATAATTACATTACTTTACTACCTTCATTAATATGGCATCCCAAATGTAAAAACCTGAATGTTCTGTAAATAATTGTCTTTTTGATAATTGTGTGCTAATACATTTTACCTCATCACTGCAAATTGTGAGATGTCTGACTGATTTTCATTTATCCTGTGATAGTAACAATAAAGTTCTATTCTATTCTAGTTATACAGACAAGATCGCAAGAGTAGACATTTCTAAACTTCTACTTTTACCCGAGTCCTTTTTAAGTCCAGGGTGTGAGTACTTTTGCCACCTGAGTCAGCTACATGGAAAATGACATGCAGTCATAAGGTACATTCGCAGAGAACGAAGGCCTCACCTCTAAGCGGTACTCGCTTGAGAACTTGAGCTCCAGAACAAACAAAGAGAGCAGACCCAAGCTCTGCTCTAATCATAGCAAGCTTACGCTCCTCTCTCCACAATTGGGAAGCCACTGTTTGCCATTTTCCCACCCTTGGCAGACATCCTCCGCCCTCTCCAGACATGCTGCGCAGGCGTGTGTGCGTAACAGAAAACAGGACGATTGAGGGGAGGCCCTTCGGAAATATTATTAAAATGCGGGTCCCAGGGTGACGGAAGTTGAGAAACACTGCTTTTAATTCATCTGGAAGACTGTTCGGGTAAAGCTCTCGATTTACCGGTCAATCGACGTTCCTACCCTCACCTATGGTCACGAGCTGTGGGTCGTGACCGAAAGAACAAGATCCCGGATACATGCGACCGACATGAGTTTCCTCCGCAGGGCGTCCGGGCTCTCCCTTAGAGATAAGGTGAGAAGCTTGGTCATCAGGGAGGATCTCAGAGTAGAGCTGCTGCTCCTCCCCATCGAGAGGAGCCACATGAGGTGGCTGGGGCATCTGATTCGGATGCCTCCCGGACGCCTCCCTGGTGAGGTGTTCCACCGGGAGGAGACCCCGGGGACGGCCAAGGACACGCTGGAGAGACTACGTCTTTCGGCTGGCCTGGGAACGCTTCGGGATCCCCCCGGAAGAGCTGGATGAAGTGGCTGGGGAGCGGGAAGTCTGGGCGTCCCTGCTGAAGCTACTGCCCCCGCGACCCGACCTAGGATAAGCGGTAGCAAATGGATGGATGAATGGATGTACTGTAAATTATTTGTTCGTTAAAGAGCCAATAAATGTGCACTGACATTTAAGAAAGCGTGCGGCAATCAGACTGCAAATGTGTTTAATAATTTATTTTTTGAAACAGATTAAATGTGTTGACTGTGTATTGTGAGCACCTTGCAAATTTGGAGGATTAGAGGTAGAGAGACTGTTGGGAACGAGTAACAAGGATTAGAATTTCATACTGTGAGATGTAATAGCGTTTCGTCGCTGGCTCACTTTCCCTCCTCCCTGTGTCGCCTGCAACAAATAAATAAATAAATAGAATTGGGATTACGGCTGGAAAAATCTCCCGGGTGTATTTCAGCCTCCAAACGGGAGCCGTTTGCAGTCACAGTTTGAAGACGCTCATTAGTGTGAAATGACCCAGTACGTCTTTTTAAAGGGGTTTATATGAGCCGTG
This sequence comes from Phycodurus eques, assembly GCF_024500275.1. Taxonomy (NCBI): domain Eukaryota; kingdom Metazoa; phylum Chordata; class Actinopteri; order Syngnathiformes; family Syngnathidae; genus Phycodurus; species Phycodurus eques. Next base: position 8,002,865 of record NC_084527.1, read on the forward strand.
CAGGGAGTCTCAACCTCACATAAATCATAGAAGTGTGTGCTTGACGGTGTACTGCTTAGAAAATGTGAAATATTTGCTTTGTGATATTGCTTGAATGACAAAAAAAAAAAACCCTCCAGATCTGATTAACCTCACAGCATGTTCCATCCCCATGAATAATACAGATGTCCCCATGTGGTGAATGCCAAGAGCGTGAATCAGCTCGCTACACTGTACCAATTTAAGTAATGAGATTCAAATATAAAAGTTTCATCGAGCCCCATATGCATTTCAGATGTTCCAATATTTCCAAACGGCAAGCCGATTCGCACCAGACACTCATAAATCACATGACACGGGTCAGAGGTCAGCGTGTGATTTACGGGCCAGGTCTCCGCCACCAGCGCTGTGTTAGAGCGTTACCTTGTTCCTGTCTCTAGTCGTGAGGGCGCTCTGTGTGATGACGCTAGTATACTGCCTTTTACAGCCTCCATTAGTGCACCTTATATTGCGCACCGAGTGCATCGTGGTGAAATAACTTCAATGACAAAACTAAAAAGACTTGAGCAACTTGAGGCCTCTTTATACAGCTTCTCTATAGCAATTATTTTTCCATGGGAAACTACAAAAAAAACAAAAAACATGCCGCATTTAACGCATCGATCGGATGCCGGTAAACGACAACAACGGAGTAGAACGGGGGCAAAGCTTGAAATAACGTTTTTTTCCTTTGAGGAGAAGTTTTACTAATCAATGACTTAATCTGAGGAGCTATTTTTTTGCAGGCTAATCCCACTGGGACCTGAAGCGAGGGAGGGGTCGATCAGCGGTTTTGTGGGGTCCAGGGTGGGCAGAGACTGACAATATAACGGGCGAGTTACCGTAATTTCTCCTGTATAATACACATTTTTTTAACCAAACAATTGTCAAAAGTGTGCATTACACATAGGTATAGGGAATGGAAAAAAAAACCCTAACGTTTTATAAACGTATGCCGCCATGTAGAGGCTGTACACTTTCATTTCAATATGCCACTGGCACCTAGGTTATGCGAAAGGTGTACACTTGCATTATAATATGCCACTGCCACCTAGAGGTTATGAGAAAGGTGTACATTTTCATTCCAATGTGCCACCGCCACCTTGAGGTTATGAAAAAGGTGTAGCCTACATTTTCATTCCAATATGACGGGTACGACTGCATATATGTACAGTTGTGCTCATAAGTTTACATACCCTGGCAGAATTTGTGAAATATTGTTTTTTAAAATACGACTGATGACTGAACAACCAGCATTAATGCCTTCATGGTTATGTTTTGTTTAATGATAATGTTCTTCTGAAATGGCTGACAGTTTAATTTGAATCCCATTAAAATAAAATTGAAATTCGTTTCACCTGGCCCTTCATGTTTTCTTTAAAGAATTGTACCCATTTTACAAATTATGCCTGGGTAATCAAACATACGTATGAGCACAACTGTGTTTTCCCATTTACGAATTAAAAGTAGGGCTGTGAATTTCAAAATAATGGATGGATGCTGCAGCGTTCATCCTCCATTCTCAAAAACAGGAGGAGAAACTTGTCGCTTGAATGGTGTTTTTGTTTTTTAAAGAATGAAGACAAAAACAGGACTTTTGTCCTTAATGTGCAAACAAAAACATACAACACAGTATGACACGTACTAAACATAATAAATTCCATATTATCACAGTGTGATCATACAGTGTTTTAACTTAAGCACTCATACAAAATCATAATTTTCCTAGTAATCCATTTGTACTATTACGTACTATACTACAAAACAACACATTCACTCCAATTAACGCACTGTCCATGAACGCACCTCGCACACTCACGGAGCTGTGGCGTGCCTTCCGACAGTCGTTTCATTCTGAAGAGCAAAACAGGAAAAGCAGCAGATGTACATTTTGTCCCGTGTCCTCATTCATAGTTATCATCCAAGGGCATAAGTATAAAACACTCTGGGCTGCTCCGTGTGTTGTTTGAGGTCTGACTACTGCGCTCACGTACATCGTGATGTTGATGTGCAAACAAAATATTGTGCAGCTCTACAACGTGGCGAGTTTGATGCTGGTTTTTATTTTAGAAGCAGGGTTAGCCCATCAAAGCTAATCATCAAAGGGACCACCTCTGCAGTTCAATTATGGGAAAAACCTAAAAATCAGGGATTGCAGCTTTGCTTTTCAATATGTTTCTATGAGACGGAAAATGTGAATTTTGACTCGCAAACTGCGATGCGAATCATATTATTTGGAGTCTTGGAGGGGCTCCGGTATTTACTTCTCAATATGTGGCTAATGTCGATGGTAAGAAAACAAATTGTATTCAACAGGGGAATAACGACCACTGCAGCGAAATGGAGACTGTGGAGTAAAATACAACAGTGTTGTGTAGCACATCGGAAAAAGCAATGTGTCTGACTGTACAAAGACAAAGACAATCATTCTGTACTACAGAATAAACCAAAATATCAATGCAAGATGTGACCACTGGCGGCCAAGACACCAATCCCATTTTCATTTCAGCCCACTCGTAAACCTCCATCTCTGGCCGCTTTGCCTCCACCTCCTCCTCTCTGGCTCCAAAGATAAGCTTTCTGTCGAATGCCAATTTTAAAAGAAGATTATGCAGTTCTGGCTCTCAAATCAATTTGATCCAGTCCGCCGCAACATGAAGACAAGCGCATGCACACAAGCACGCCAGTGTACGCACGCGCACACACGCACACACACAAACGCATCGCAAAGCACGGCGAAGTCGTAGCATGGCAGCTCCCTAATCAAACAAACTGCACAAGTAATTAAAACAAGCAGCTGCATTATGCCAAAGTCAAATATTAAAAGGTATGTATATTAAGTTTCCAATTTGCTGTCGATATTCCAACACAAAATGGCGGTATGTTTGTAAAGCAGGTAGCTATACCGTATCGAAATGCAATCTTCAAGTTTCAAAATGCATGAATTAGGATTTAGTCAGTTACAATTATCTAAAATTGAGATTGTGTCAAATTGATTGTTGAGTAATTATGTCTTAAAGCAACTGCGGCAAAATGGAGTGCACTGTTAATTCAGGCTCACTTAGTTTTGTGTGTAAAGAATCCAACATGATTCCATCTTTGGTGTGGAATCAGGAGTTCAGAACATTCAGAGTTTCTCTCTTATCCCTCGATTGCAACCCAAAACACTGAGGGATACACTGGTTAACACATCTGCCCCACAGTTATTAGATTCAGGGTTCCAATCTACCGCTTTCCTAATGTGTGGAGTGCACGTTCTTCCCGTGCTTGCGTGGATTTTCTCCGAGGTCCTCTGTTTTATGCGTTAGGATTATGGAAGTCTCTAAATTGTCCATACGTGTGAATTTGACTGTGAATGCTTGTTTGTCTATAGGTGGCTTGCGATCGACTGGCGACTGTCCAGTGTGACCCAAAGTCAGCTGGGATAGGCTCCAGGCTTAGTTAGACACAGGCTCACATTGCGATTAAAAAAAATAAAATAAAATACAAAGAATTGAGCGCTTAATTGGTTTAAAAAAATTTAAAAAATACAAAATTCTTGAATTAAAAAATGAAAATCAGGGATTACGTTTACATGATCGTGTTTGCTGCATGCACCACAAGGACAGATCCAGCCACTAATAATCAACATGCATTTTAGTGGCCTGGCCATGAAGTTCTGCCTCCGCGAGTGAAAATGATTTTCCTCTACGGGTGCTTTGGCGTGCTTGCTCTCTTGCTTCACAAGTAAATTCACCATTTGGGGCTCAAAACGTACTCAAGTTGAAGTGAGCAGCGGACAGCCCCCAAAAAACGAGACGGTGACAAGCGTGATGTAATTATTGATCCTGGGGATATTTCAATAGAAGCTTTTTATTCAATGAGTGAGAAAAAGTGTGTCTCCTTTAATATTTTTGGGGATTTCATTCAACGGCGATCCAACCTCATGCCAAGAAAAAGACAGAATCAGTAAAACAATTAGCCCTGCGAGGAATAGGAACGCAATTTGTAGTGGTTTGGAACGCGAAACCATCCAACACGCACGGACCGATAAATACTTAATGCTGCAGGCGTGAGGAGCTCACATGCAAGTGTTGTCAGGGGGAGTTTGTGACATGGACGGAGGAGAAAAATCAATGAGCAGGACGGACGTGACAAGGGCCTCTGGGGAACGTCGAAAAACCAAAAGCTCGAAGAAGCACGCGGCGTCCTCGAGAGCACGGTGACGCGTGTGTCGGCGTTCACCGGAACGCCGTCAACTTTAGTCGTCACATTTCAGCGACAGTAAGCGGGTATAAAGGCGGTATTGCAGCATTGGCGCGCTGCTGCTGGAGATGTACTGCGACTGCAGGTTATTCAGAGTTCACCGTGTGAGAATCCCCCTCTCTCTTTTCTGTATTGCAACTGCTGCGGGAAGAGAAGATGGATTTGTTGAACAGTTCAACACATGTAGATTATTTGCAGGGAATAGTCAGAGCCCTACTGTCAATAGTTAAAAAAAAAAAAAACGTAATTGTAATGTGTAACCCCCAAGAAGTGCCTATATTAACAGTTTCAACCATATCTATACCACAAACTATGATCCCCAAACCATTTATCTTTTCAAATTCATAACATTTCCCTTAAAAACGGTCATGAAAAGAAAACGTTTTCTTACACAATTTGAAAACATTGCTCGAGTCTTGATGACACATCTGTGACATACTTTTGTCAAAAAGCCCCCAGGGCAAGACTCTCCCCATTCCTTTTTTTTCCTGAAATTAGCCAATTTTTAGGGGGCAGTCTTGTCTAATGCAAGCTAGCGACTGTATACCCCACCCCATATGTTGCTGGATCAATGGAGAGTCTGTCGTTGTGACAAGGTGAAGAGCTTCTCCTTGCAGAAGCAGAGCCCAGCTTGCGGAAAAACGACACTTGATGGGTGGGCTGGCAATCCAGAGACTACTACTACACTGTATTTGTATTCAAGCAATTTAGTCAATTTTTCATAATACGTCCCCATTAAAATGTCAACAGCAGTCGGTTGAAGGAGAACAAAGTGAATTACCCTTTTATCTCACTATAGACACAATGTAAGGGGGGGAAAAAGACTTTACAGCTCCTCTGTGGAAAGGTTCAGACGGCTGTTTCGGAGGACCTCCGAATCTCTTGCAGCTAAGGCAAATGGACTACAAGACGCATTTTAGCAACCACTACCGAAGGAGAAGTAGGTGCTTTTACTCATGCGAGTATATCCCAAGATTATGGAGGTAGTCACTTTGGTTGGAATTCTGAAATGCATTTATTTATTTATTCATGATTGCATTGGTCACCATACATGGACTACGGACCACCTGTACCCCTTGAGTCAAAGCTTTTTTTCTGGGCCAAGTACTAAATGGCCTGTGTGCTTCATCACTAGTCAAAGGCACATTTTCCATGTTAAAAACACTCTGGGAAGTTTGAGATAGAACGGCGAAATACAAAACATGCACTCAAATAACGTAAGTCCAATGTTCTGTTCTTGATTGTAACCGATAACATCAGAACAAGGGGTGAGGAACTTAAGGCCCATGGGCCAGAGAGAACATTTGATCCGGGCCACCAGACAATTCTAAAAACAAACAAAATATGCGAGCAGAGATAAGCAGGCTCCAACAGAGTTAAAAGTAAATCGCATGTTTTTGGTATGTGGGAGGAGAAACCCCACGCGGGCACGGGGAGAACATATAAACTCCACACAGGCGGGGCCCGGGATAATAATTCTCCAAATTATCCCTCGTCTCCAACATCACATCTCATGTCTTATGCACTTTCAAATTCGTCGTGCCGGCCAGACTGTACCCCCTAGCAGGCCGATTTTGGCCCAAGGGCCATATGTTTGACGCCCTGATTCAAAGTATTAATACTGGCATTTATGTATACACATTTCCAAGGTGTGTCTATTACTCATGTTTCCCCCCCCCCCTTTTTGTATATGGGAAAGCCCTCAAAATGGTGGGGAAACGGTTCCCCAACCGACCTTGGACCATTTTCATCTGATGTCTTGTCCTCTCCATGAACCAGAACCTTCGCTTTACCTCGACTGTTGCAATAAAACACTCTTGACGCAAATGCAACGGATAAGGATATTTTCAGCTATAGCGCTGCACATTTTGGAGCGTGCACATATCCATTTGTCCCTTTGTATTTGCGCATGCCGTAGGTGGGATGTGATGTAACCGTTGTCTTGTGTGTTTTCCTGTTTCCTTGTTTACTTGATGTGTGGGCATTACTGCAGCGCATGTTGCCAAGATACTGAGCCGTTTGGGATTGAGGAAACGTTGTCAAGTTCGCTATAAAAACTCACCGGCTGACGAAAATAAATAAATAATGTAAATTCAAACACCGGCTAGGGTAAAAACCTGCTCCCCTAGTCATCAAAACGATTTCTTCGACAACGATTGTGCAACATGCCAGGTTAATGAATTATAAAACCGCAGTCGGCACTCGCTCCTTCTCTCTTCGTCCGCTGAAAGCCATGTGAGGTGATCTGAGGTCGTCTTCTGTTATTGCGCATAGGTACCTGCACTAATCCTTCCACTCCAGTTCAAAACCCCGACAGTCCCCGAAAGCTAGCGGAAAAGCTTTGTTAATGCAGGCCAGACGCTGCACTTAGCTGGCACTTCAAAACACTCACAATATGAATTATTTATGTCAACATACCTGAAGAGGTGCATTGGAAAGTACACAATGTAAAGTTTTGATGCAGAAATTGTTCATACTCAGATATGGATATGGATAAAACACATAGACAAACAACCATACACAGCAATAGGAAATTTAGAGTCTTCAATGAACCCAACATGTACTGTATGTTTTTGAAATGTATGAAGAAGCCCGAGTACCCAGAGAAAACCCACCCGGAAAGTCCACAGAAAAAGCTTTGAGGTGAGATTTAAGCCTGCAACCTCTGACTGTGAGGCACACGCGCTAAACAAATGTGTCAATTCACTTTTGTTGTTTGTGTATTTCTGATGTTTATTCTTTTTATTTGAAATCCAAAGGAAAAAAAATCATTTTTGTTCATCACAAAAAGTACCAAATTTGGAGATAGATATTTTTTTTCATGGATAGCCATGTAAAGTGACTGGAAATGGAAATGGCTCTGTAGCAATAGAACACTACAAATATTTATGTCTAACTAATTAAAAATGAATGCTCCGATCAATACAATGGCCTGTTTAAACATTTATCCATGGTTCTGCTCTCTCCTTGCTTTCTCTTTTTATGAATTAATTTACCAGCAATAATTTGGTATGTATTAAATAAGGGCAAATACAGTGGACCGCAAAAAGCAAAAATCCGTGGATAACTGACATCCACTGTAACTGTGTTGCATGTACTTAATCTTTTTAACCCAAATCATTTTTTAATAAGCGGGGATATACTCGCAGTGTTTTCAGGGTTGGTTCCCGCCCAGCCCCAAAAATGTAAATTAAATAAAAAAAATATTATTATTATTATTATTATTATTTTTTTTTTTTTTTAAATGCGATAAGGGGGAATCCGCAGTCCTTACAGTATGTTGCATGTTTATTGTTAGGCTTGCAAAAAAGTTGGATTTTTTTTTTTTCTTGTTTTGCATCTGCTACCAGTCATGTAGCTGCTGTTTTTATTTCGTCAGCACATGCAGTCTGATGGCCACGACACGAGAATTATGAGATGATTTCTGTACAGTACACGGCCCCCCAAAAATATCAATACAAATAACCAATGAGAAAGAATAAACTGAAATCCTCAGACGTGTTCCATGGCTGTCACAGCAGTGAGGAGGAAAAACTCAAAACAATTCTGCCAGAGGAGGATGGAAAACGACATCATTTATACCAAATCAACAAATTCACTTCGACTCTTTTATGCACATTAAACAGACCTACCCACACTCCTTAAAGCCATCTGCTCAGTCACACATCAACCTGCTGTTCAAACATCTGTTTGGGTGCAAAACATTATTTTTTTTTTAATCTAGCTAAGTTAAGTCAAAGTAAACCAAAATGATATGTAAACTGACTCATGATTTGACAACAGTTCCATGTGTACAACAGTATAGGCCTTGTGTTATTTGAAGCGTTCCAACAGAGATTTGAATCTAAAACCTCTCAACTGTGAGGCAGATGTGGGAACCGCTACCTCTCCGTGCTGCCCACAAATGCAAACATTCAACTATATAAACTGAAAAGTGCTTGCTGATGCCTTCTTGAACTAATACTCAGTTTTATAAGCACTCTTTCCAAGAGTTTTTAAACATGTTTTTTTTTTTTTTTTTTAACTGTTACAGGTGGACATTTTTTACCCTGGAGGTAGTTATTAATTTTGGAGAATGTCTTTGTATGGTGTGGAACTTTGTGGTTTACAGCGATAGTTTTCATGCGTTTTTACAGCATACTTCCATAACTGTAACGCCCTAGCATGGGAAATGAAAGCCACAGTTGCCAATGCACTTTTCAGCCATTTACTGAAGACCAGGAGAAGGGTAAAACATAAAACACAATGAGCACACTCATGAAAAAGCTGCTGTCGACCACAGCTCACACACAGACACTCACACACAGACTTGCTTACATCACACGCCACCCCACCAGGCCCCGCCTCTTAAAAGGCACATGCCCAACACACAGCCACGACAATACTTACAGTATTTTAAATACAGTTTATCTAGCAATTATTATTTTTCTGTGTTCAAATGCATTTACAATGTGTTTAAAAAGTGTGTTTTAATAAGTTTAAATGTGTTTAAAGCGTGTAGAGGTGGTACATCGATAGAACCTTTTTTTTATATGCTCTCTCTATATATTGCGGGTTTTAACCTTTAACAAGTGTGTCTGGAACGAATTCCCCGTGATAAACGGGGGTTTTGCTGTATGTGTTGAGTAAGTCGTCCTCCTCACGAAAAACCAGAGCGCTGTCCATTTTTTGCGTTCATCACAGCGGCGCCGAATCGATCCAATCAAAACATGAGAGTACATCAGTGGCGGAAGAGACAGCGGACGAGAAGGAATCAGAATAGGTTCTGACAAAAACAACATCGAACAGCACATGCACACGCAAACGCACGCATTCAATATGCAGTATATACGCATAATACACGCAAACAAAGGGTGCCAGGTGTGTGTGCGCAGTCTACAGTATATTTGGCTTGCGCATGCACATGAAAGATGAAAACACGCACTCATTAAAAAAAACAAAAAGAAAAAAAATAGGATATTGAGAAGCCGTTCTGAAAAACGATCAAGGCATGACATCAGTGGAGGATAACACAAGGGGCAGCTGCATGTTAATTGACATGCAAATCATTAAGAGGGGCGATAGAAATATATATATATATATATATATATATATATATATATATAGTATTTAAACATATAAATGCTTGAGTCTTTAGTAAACAGATGTTTTATCCAATACAATGCCAACATGCAATGCCACTTGTTTAAAATAACCATTATTAAAAACATTCTAGTTGGATTATTGCCTTTGCTGGTCAAGTTTAAACCCACGAGCAGAGCGTTGGAGCACAAAAAAAAAAAATGTTCACTTTGATTTGGACCGCCTTAACGAGCTCAGGCAGACGTCTATAGGCACCCGTGACCAATGGATTTAACCCAGCAATTTATCATAAAGTAATCTCACCTTCCAGCTAATAAGGCCCACTCAACTAAATGTGATAATGAAAGCCGTAAGGCACATTGAACCCTCATTTTCAGTCACGCAATGTTAAGTCTTCCCTGTGAGACGAGATGGGATGTGTGGCAAATGACGGATTTATATAGTCTTTATCTTTCAACGGCGATAACGACATCAGGCTAAAAACGAGCACAAATGACTATATGACCATCTCGTCGAAAAAGGACACTCCATTAAAAACTTCCCGGCACTTATCTCCTCCTCACACTCTTGATTCCTCAGCCTATTTCGCGGAGGGATTTTCTTCGCTAGGCGGCCACATTCATCACAGGCGCAGCTAATCAGTCGCTAAATTCTCCCTCTGCAATCAGCTATTACATGGAGTACTGGTGGCGAAATCTGTAAGAAATGTAGCAGCGCAAAATGATAAAGATGGATGACAGATATGCACTCTAAAAATGAAGAATTTAAAATTCAACCGAGGAGTCTCATCTCTGTTCTGGCTGCTCAGTCGAAAATGGCGTTGGTGTTCATGTGAAGAAACTCACTTTAGACTATCAAGCGGCAATGTCCTTCACCACAAACAATATTATTATTATATCTCAATATTCAGTGAACGTATTGTACATTTAATGATTTTTTTTAAAAGCATGTTGCATGAAGCTGACACTTCTATGACTTTAAGGAATGTGAAAATGAGTTTAAAATGACCCCAATTGACAACAATTGACCCCAAAACAGAATTATGTGAGCCATGTATTTTGAAGGGTAATGTAAGATGCGTTTGAAAATTATTTTAAATCTTTTACCCATTTCATATCATCCAATTTACATGACTCGTACCGCAAGAAAAATAAAACCTTAAACAGACTACTTTTCCATATTCAAATGAAATTAAAAATCGAATGAACGGGGGACGCGTATGTGTGTGCTGCAGCGGCCACTGTCAGAATCCTTCCGTCGTCGGGTTGAATCAAACAAGATATCAGCATATCAAAAAAGCCTTTGATGAAGCCCTGCAGCTGGGCTCATTCAAGCCTCATTCATGCTTGTCGCCGTTTAATGAAACGCGTCCGTGTCCTAACCTCGGCCGAGACACCTTCATGTGTCTGCACCAGTTGAACGGGACTCGTGGTCAGTATGTCGACGACGTGGGCTCTTTATTTCCAAAACGCAAAACCACTGAACACAGTTTGCCAGCGACCTGCCACTTATGTACGGTGGCCCTGAAGGGCAAAACACAACAGCAAATCACTCATCACAATGACAAAGGACAACTGCGAAAAAATAATCACAACAGCAAATAACTAATCACAACAACAAGTAACTAAACACGACAGCAAATCAAAAAACAAAATTAAAAACATTTTTAAAAATTAAGAAAATTAAGCTACCAGAAGGGTAGGGTACTGGTGGGGGTGATAAGACTCCTAGATAATTGGACGAGAGGGACGACTTGATTGGACGACGGCGTCTATGCAGCCCAACCTCTTTTAAATGCGTTGTCAGCGTGCACGAACTTATTTGAATGTCGTGATTTGTCCTGAGTATATCCGTCCAGTATCACCTAATACGTTAAGTAACCCCACTCCCCAATCCTTAGAAGAGGGCGCCGGCTGCTGAGTTAGCGCCCCGTGCACTCTGCTCCCGATACATGACACGGTGGGAGTGAGGGTTGGAACCCCAGCTCTGTTCTACCAAAATGCAAATGCATGTGGACAATTGTCAGCAATTATAACTGAAATGAAAAAAAACAAATCATTTTTTAATAAGCACGGATAAACCACTAATAAGCAATTTTAAGTTTGGTCCCCTTCCCAAAAAGAGATGAAAAAAAAGAAAAACAATTGGAAAAAATAGATAAAAATACCCACAATATGTGAATCCGCAGATCCGAACTGCGAGTATGCAGGGGTCCACTGTAATAATATTTTGTAACAATATGAACACACACAGGACGTGCCTGTTTGGGGTGTTGTGCTCGTTATTGTTTAAGTGGAAAATTGAGTGTGAATTGTTTTACACTTTTCTTCCTTTGTGCATTTAACGTAAAACGGCCCCAATATACTATTGTTCCGAGTTCAGGTCCATTGCAACTTATCAAGATGACAGGAGCGCTTTCTTTCGCATCACCTGTCTGCCATGACTGTTGCAAGATATAACGCCTGCACTCTATAACCCATTTCCTGCCATTGAGGTCGCATTTTGCAGCCATTGTTCAGCACCCTCCCTGCGGAAATTAGCCAGCCAGTCCCTAATCTTGTGAACAATGCAACAATGTTGATAAGGCCGCCTCTCTATAGGTAGTAAAGCCTTTAGTGTACGGAGCATATACTATATATGACTGGAATTACCTCCGTTCAGGCACGCTTTTGTTCACACATGGACATTAAAGTGTTAATCCTGCTGAGCCCATCTGAACTCTGTTGCTAATCAAAACAGCAGCACCGACTGCTGTTTCGAGGCACACCAAGAGTCCCATCTGGTTTCAAATGTGGGGAATGATAATTTCAAAGATGATCGGACTGTATGGAGAATAGCGATGAGCATTCAAGAAGACTCAGACGTGTGGTCACTCCACAATGTGTGCATCCATGTTATTACTGTATTTCTCTCTAATAATAATAATAATAATAATAATAATAGACAGGACTCTCCCGCGGTCACTGCTCGGGCCATAATAAAAATAATAATACAAATTCTAAAACAATAATAATGATAATAGTAATAGATACCTAACTAAATGTAGCTTTTCACACTATTCTAAACTATTGAGACGTACTCTGTGCCCTGGCAACTGTTTGTGGGAATAACGTGATTAAAATCCAACTAATTTAAATGACAGGATTTCAAATAATAATAATAATACATTTCTACTCCTTTCCTCTGAATTCTCTCTTGTCACAAGTACACAAAGTCTAAGCTGAGTCACACAACCTTGACTAATCCTCGATCGCCAGACAGAACAAGTCGCTGAGTGGCCATTTGTGATAGCGTGCGTGTCACAAGCAAAATCGTGTATGCCCAATGTGCCTGTTTTTGTCAAACGACGTGTTGATGCTGAGGCAGCAGCAGCGGCAGCAACCATGCCGCTTATATGTATGCAAATCACTTATTCTTCTGGGTGGAGAGGACTGTTTGGGCTAATAAAAACCTGACGAATCCTCCTTGCTTTGCCGAAACCTCAAAAGAAGCAGTGATTACTTGAAAAAGAAAGAAAGAAAAAAAAACATTTAAAATTAAAGGATGAGCATGTACTGACTGAAAGGCCCAAACAACAGGTGACATGGCCCTGAAGAGTCTATTAATAGAAATGCCCCAATCAAAAGGGCGCTATCGAGCCTGTGGAGGAAAGGAGCTGATGGCTTTGGTTATAAAAGGAAAGAAAATAACCTTGACAGGGAAGGAGGAGCTATATAGAAAGTGGCTCGACCATCTTGTATACATTTTGTATTATCACAGGAAATATCTAATATATAACATACACTCAAAGGAGACATTCAGATTTTTTTTTTTTTTTTTTTTTTTACAATTTAAAACAGGCCCCAAGTGTCTTAAGATGTTTGTGAAATGCTTTTATCAAGAATTACAGGTCACTTTTCACACTCTCTTTTTCAGTCTCATTGGAAGAAGTCTGTTTTGGATGGCGGTCCTATCTCATGCAAATGAGCCACTGCTCAACCCACCCATCTGTACTACGAGGTCATTGAAGAGTACGGATTTTGTTACCATGACGAGTGGGTTGTGAAGTGAGGGCCACTACTAGCCCAGACTATTACAGAAATAAAAAGTGTACAAAACGATTTTCACTCATGGACGGAGCGCTTCATTACAATACCGCCCAATTACATTTCTCAATCAGTGTATGGGGCGCATGCAGCAGAACACCGCCAAACACAAATCTCAACACGGAACCATTTCCTAATAATAAGAAGCTGGGGGACTTTACAAGTTATGTGCGATTAACGCATTCATTACTACGCACGTCTATAGTCAATGTGGAATCCAACCGTTCGCTGCCATTGACTTCGACCGATGTAAAGTACGTTTGTTTAACAGGTGTGCAGGATTTGTCTGTGAATATCCGGTTTATCTAAACAAATGTAATGCAAAGAGATCCCTGGAGGTAGCGGTGTTGCAGCGCTTGGGATTTGCGATCAGCACAGCTTTTCAGTAGAAGACAAAAGATTAAGGGATGAATTTCGAGACTTGGGGGTGAATTTCGTCCCTTCAACTATGAGGGAGAAAAATGCCAACAGGTTGAAAGGTGGAGAAGGACATACAACTCACATTTAAATAGAGTATGAATATATGGTATAAAAAGCATGAAAGCGTGAGTCGCGATCGTGACAAAAGATGACACTGTTCATGGAGTGAATGCCGAACGGCGTGTAAAAACAACAAAAAAAACAACTTATTTTTCGAGTGGAAGAAAAGCGTTGAGTCTTTCTTTTGGTAGGGTTGGTTGGTGTTAATGTAATCACAGAGCGCAATATTGTATGAGTCTTGAAACATCAGTCAAAATGCTGTAAAACGGCTGGCAATAATATAGGGAACTCTGCTCTGAAAACATCTGGTAGTGAATGAGTTTATCAATTAGGTGATCACACTAATTTCACTCACTTCTGTCACAGAAATTGAGAAAATATTCTCTCTTTGTCTCACAGTAGTAAAATTTACAATAAAATCTACAAACCGAATTACAGCAAATTCTTTACGTATTACGTAATTACGTATACCTGCAGTCTCACGACTTCCAATACAAAAGAAAAGCCTTCAGAATAACGCTCAGTTTTGATTGACACTTAATTAGGTATGTATTTTAATGTTTATTATTACGTCTCAGACACGCATGGTCATGGACAACCACACTGTATACCAGAGTAATCCAATACAAGAGCTGTATCTAAAATGTTATGTTTACAAGCCTAGTAAGGAACAGTTTTGATGGGGGGGGGGTATTCATTAATGTGGCTATTACTGTGGTTGTATTTTGCAGCGGTGTACAACTGCATTGCATCAATCCAGCTAAAAGCCATGAAATAAAGATGCATAAAACGATGATATCAGCCAGTCGTGCACTTTGGTCCTCTACTTCGAGCCACAAATTAAACATTCATCATCCATCCATCTATCCGTCCGTCCGTCCGTCAATCATCTGCCCACAACCTTCCCCCATCACGAGCCACTTGGCCAGAGAAGAAGCACTGGCATCAGCACAACCCTGCCAAAGCCACCTGTTCCCCCCACTCTCCCCCTCCCCGCCTGACTGATATGGCCCACTCTTCCTGTTACATAAAGAGCCAGTCGCACTGTTGCAATGCAGCATCAGATGCGGTTGTGCAACAGCATTAAAAATACTTCAGGGTCAGTCGGGAGGAAAGTTGAAAACGGCGGCTACGGCGGATGGAATGCAAAGCGGAGTCGTGAGCGTCGGCCTTTGGCTTTGCGGATGCTGCGCCATTATTAGGAAAATATACTGCGAATGAAATGACCTCAGTTCATGGATGCGATTGCTACCCTGACCTATATGAAAGATTTACTGTAATTGCTGGGCCCACTTAAACACAGTTGCTAACCAAAAACAGCAGCACCTACACTCACACATACATTCAAACGGTCAATATAATTAGCAAATGTAAATATTTGCACTGTGCGGTATTAAAGGTGAGTTCCGGATATGCACAGATGGAGTTTTTAAACAGCATCCTTCCAGTAGACGTCGTCACTCCACAATGTTGTGAACGTCCATTTTAAGATTCTAAGGAGCGACAAACCTCATTGGTTTGCCTTGTTTTTAATTTAGTTTCCTCCCCCCCCTCTATATTAGTCCTTTTTATTTGGTTTAAAAGCACATTTCCACTTGACATCTGCTGTAATATACGGGTAACTTTGCACTGCGCAAAAAAATTATTTGTACATGTAAAAGACGACAATTTCCATGACATTTTGTGGAGGGGTGTCAAGCAATAAAAATTCTGGTGTCAAACAGGCTAAAAATGCGGATAAACCCTTAAGGATATTAGCGTTGCCATATTATTCTAGAATGAAAACTTCATCTAACATCATTCTCCACAAACCAAGAAGTAACCTTTGAAGAAGTAACAGATGGACAAGATAAATATGGCTCATTTTCACATTTGAGTTCCAATGTTATGTTTTCCCCCATTTGAGATGACCTATTGTTGAGTCCCATACTTCTATTCTGCATGATTTGTGTGTTATTGTTTTTTCTTTTGTTATGTCTATGTGTTAGCTAGCAGGCAATTTTCTGGTGCGTGGAGAATTACTTAATACATTCGGAAAAGATAGACTGGACTCCAACAATTCTAACACATGGACAGACAAAAATAAAAAATATGCTGATTTCTACAAACTGCAAATGGTCCCGCTCGTCTAATTTTAACGTCTTCATTTTTCATTAAGCAAAACGTAGCTTGCAAACTATAAAAAATTATGACAGTTAACACACGTTGCATCAGGAATTAACTGTCAGTTAGAATTTGTTGCATCTACTGCCTCGCTCTTGTCAGCTGCTGATTACAGAAACAGTTGCTTGCTACAATGTGGTCTCCCAAACCAACCACAAAAACATCCCCTCTCCGTTGTTGTTGCCCAACACTGGTGGAGGTCTACACTCCACAGACAGCTATTGTAGTCGCTTCAACCAACATTCATGTACACATGCGGCAACACAATGCGAGGGATTCAAACTACAAGCAATGCGCCGCTATCACGAAGCGCGCGTGGCTCAGGCAGCAATTAAATCCCCGTGCATGAGCATGTGGTACGAGGTGCTCTTCTCTGCTAATGGAGGTGTCACTACAGTTGAAAAGCTGTCACTTAAATTGCGCATACAACTGCACAACTCATTTGCATTCACGACACGCATTTATGTGCTGATGTCAAAGCAACGGCCTCATCCTTGTACAGCACTTAACTGCCGTTTTATCGACACCAAACCCAAATTCCATGTCTTTCTAGTGAGGTACAGTATCTTGCTGCTAGTTAACACCATTGGCCTATTGACAAAATATTATTATAATCCCAAACGGCCACTCTAAAGTCCCCTTGAGCAGCTATTTGCAATTGCATTGGAAGCACAAGCCACATTAAACGCATTATGAGCTGTTTACATATGCACAGCTTCTGTTACACCAGCGATGGGCAAAGTATGACCCGTGGACCACATACGGCCCGCTTCTTTTTTTTATTTTATCCGGCCCACTGAGCACTTACAAGGCTCCTGAAATATTTGGTGCATACATTTCGATGTTTTCCCCCTAAAGTTGGTTAATTAAAATGTATTTAGATTTTTATTCTTTGACCTCATTAAAATCAAATTAACTCATTTAGTGCCAGAGACGTATTCGTATGTTTTCACAAATCCATCTATTTAGTGCCAAAGACGTATTAATACGTTTTTCGTGTTTCATTTGTATTTAATTTTGGATTTTTTTTTTTTTATTTGGCGCAGCTCCACCATACGTATCAAAGGTTTGGGAAGGATTTTATTATGATAAATCAACACTAAATGGTAGCAGTGGCTTTGATCAGAGGAAGACGACATCTGTTGAGGGCCCGTGTGGGCGTGGTAGTGAGTTGTAGGAGCGTGGTTGAGAGACAGACAGAGAGAGAGAGAGAGAGAGAGAGAGAGAGTGATCGACAGAACGAAAAATTATGGATAATAACAAATAGCTTACTCTAAAACAGAGTTTTACGAATGCCAAAAAGTCATAATTTTCCCAAAAAAGGGGAAAAGGATGAAGCTATGACAACGAACGGCATGTAACGCTGGTCGTTTCGAGCGTTCGAAGGCAAGCGGTGAGATCGCGACCATATCACGGTCAACTTTCCCCGAAACGTCGACTGCCGATGGACATTTGTGCTCAGGTTACAAAGAGCCTGATCCAGATTCATCCTGATCTGGGAACAGCAGGGCGTCCTCCATGAGCCCACAGAAAGTCACAGAAGAGGTAAGAACTTGCTAACTTCAAAGCTAACGTCAAAACAAACATAGCCTGAGATATTACTCCCTTTTACCATTTTTATCATTTAACATGCACAAATAAGTGCGACAGTTTGTCCTACGATAGTACACATTATTATTTTTTGGTCCTTTTATTTATAGACAGTAGTGCACAAAAATGTAATTTTGAGACAATGTGATGTGTGTAATGTAGATTTAATTTTATTTATTTGTTTACCTTTCCTCAATATTTTGTGGTAATTGTACATATTTCTATAAATTGCAGTTGGTGCAACCAGCAGCAGATGCACTCTGACACCAGTTGGCAAGAAAGGTGAAAAAAGTATTTTTCTCCACTTCACACTGCAGCAATAATATGTTTTACTGGAGGGGCGTCAAGCAGCGGTGGGGCTGTTCATGGCTGGTTTTCTGCTGATTGGGAACCCACAAAAGTCCCGCACACGCGCGCACACACACACACACACACACACACACACACACACACAGCTGTACAAACAACAGTTCATGCATCATGAATTTGAAAATGCATGTGTTATAAACTGGTATTTTGCTATCAAAATACCCTTTTTTTGCATTGTTTATGTTGTTATATAGTCAGAAAGCATTATTTAGATATTTGAGCTATCATAAAAGCATCAAAATTCGCATCAAAGTTAAAGTTTTGCTTGAAATGCATCTTTCGCAAGTATCTTTTTTTCAGTTTTTTTTTTATTGTAGTATTGTCAAGAAACGTACCTATTTTCAACTGCTGTTTACTAAAGAACGGTAAAAGTTAGAAGTGTACTTTTCTTCCTGATGAAAGAAGAGGGTTAAATCTTTCTTTTGGTAGGTTCCATGTTCCTTCAAAAATCAGTCAAAATTGTCACTTTTTTACATATTTTAAATAAAAAATTCAACATTGGAGTGGTGCCTTGAGTTATGAGTTATTAGACACACATGATGGTGGGTTTCACAACTGACTCAGTACATGGCAATAACGGTAATATTAGTCATATTTCACAAAGTATAAAGATAAATATATGCCTGTGAGTATTTTTACATTGTCTGTCAACATGTTTTGCTTCATTGTTTCTGTTCAACTATACACTGCTTAAATGGTTATAATGATGTGATTATTGATGTTATTTATTAGCCTATTTATGCCGTTTTGCCTTCTGCGTTAGCATTAAGCTAGCGCAGAGTCTTATGGCAAAGTTGTGTGGTTGTTTTAAATACACAACATGTCAATGTTTAACCTTTTGTTTGGCAGTAAACTACGACTGGCAGAGGCAATAAACAGCTTGAAGCATTTTTTTAAAGAATTGTTCACTATCTGCCAAACTGCCCCTTGTCCTGAAGTACCTAAGTGGAATTTGCTTCCACCATGTAGCACTCGTACCTCGAATAGTTTCTCGCTCATCAAACCAAAAAAAACGGCCCAGCAACAGTTTGTATCTCAGAAGACTCTTAAGTCGGTCGGATACACACATAAAAACAGTCGGGTTGTTTGTCTCGATTTTGCCCATTTTTGACCGAGGACATCAAACGCCTGACAAACTTATTTTTTATAACCTTAAGTCTGAGGTGTGTTAAGAGTGGATTTGTCTCGATTTTAGGCTCCGAAGGAGGTCGGGGGCAACAATCGTAAAAATAACGAACGCGTTCAATATTTACGACCAAAACTCAAAGCGTAGACCTTTAACACAAAAGTTGCATTACACTTTCCATCATTACAGTTAACATCAATGACTGGAAATGTTTTTTTATTTATTTTAATAAACATGAGACAGGTTTAGATGTTTGCTTTGGCCAATCAGCATTTGGGTCGCGTTGATGATTGACGAGAAAATATGCGGGCTGTTTCCATTCAACTCTGGCCCTGCAAGAGCAGGAAAGCTGTACATCAGTCCAATCAGTCCGCTGAGAAGCATTGTCTCCTTAATGAAGTGTGGAGTGTTACCACTGAGGGCTAAGTGCGTGTTTGCGTGTGTCACCAGAATTTAGCACCCAGCGGCTTTGCGAATCGTAGCGGCGAAAAACAATAAGGAGATGATTGAGGTAAATTATGCTGGTGTGTCTCACTCTCATAAATAAATTGTCTCTCCCTTCTCTCCTCATCTGCCACATCATCTCTATCTAGTCTGTCTGACACTTTTTGTTTTGTTTTTTTTACCAAATCATCAAAACAGCACATTGCCTTGATTAGTCAGGCGTTGTCCTCGCTTACCGCCTCGTACTGTTACTCTCCTGCAAGCCCTGCGCCACTGTCACGACGCAAAGGACGTTTGTCTTGCATTTGCGTAAACACAGTTGACAGTTGATCTCGGTTCATATCAACAACTACAGGCAGTTTGAGTCGCGTTGCTGCCAACCATTACAGTTTAGTTCCCAAGCTACGGTTCCAATCAGTAAACTATGGTCAGGCTACTGTTTCGACTGCAAGGTTTGCAGGTGGGATGGCAATATCCGTGTCATTTATGTAAACAGTGGTGGTGTTATTTAACATTTAATTAAAAGGCGACACTGAGCCACTTTTCCACTAATCAAAATAGTTTCCATATGTCGCTTCCAGAGCAATTTGTCTGAATTTCCGTATGTTTTTAACATTTTGTCAAGAACATCACAGCAGGTCAGTTATTGCAATATATTATGTAATAGGATAAAAAGAATTCCGCATACTGTTCAACTGCACAACACAATCATTACTCTATAATCGTAATCGTTAAGAAAAATTATGGCTTCAATATTTGTTTGTTTTTTAATGTATTTATTGTGTCCACCTTGTAATGGTGGACACATCTCCAGACTGAATCAAAGAACTCTATATGAGATTTTAATGTGCCAACGTCAAAAATATTTGTGTCTGTGGATTAATTAGCCTTTACCGAATCTGTCGTCAATCGTAGTAAAGAAAGAAAGTCCATTCGATTAATCAGCTCTCAAATGTCAAAATTAAAACTAAATCAGCATTATTTTACAAACAAACAAGTAATATTGCTGATAGATTGGATTGGATAGTTTATGCACGGACCATAGTTTAGGTTTCTATTTTGTGCAAAGTACTGGTACAAATGTCTTGTCTTGCATGCTATTGTTTTATTTCCTGAATACTTGAACTTTGTCACTTTTTTAAAAAAAAACTTGTATTTTACAGTCTTATGTGCCAGTTACCAGACGTTCCGATGATGCTGTCAGCTTACAACACAATTATGTGCATTCAAGAACACTGTAGCTCTATTTAGTGTTTGGCTTTGACATAATAATGGTTCTGTGTAGTCCAGCCATTGCTTGAAAAGGAAGAAAATAAAATTATTTGGTATTCAAAAGTGAGACAGTTTGGGTTGGACATTTCGGGATGCTTTTACAATGGAAATGCAATACAAATCCAAACCATATTGGTATAAACTAAACTGCTTTCAAGTCTTCCTACAACCCTGTTTCCCTCAAAGAGTGCCGTTTGGTACTATGAGAAGGTTCCCAAAAAACTGCTCTGCCCGACCATTTGTTGCAACTCAATTGCTGGAACACCGATCATAATGGTTGCAAAGGTATTGAAACCTTTCATCAGGACAAGTCTGGGTATTGCCAAACCTGCATCCCTTCCAGGTACAAACAGCTGCTACTGTTGACAGCAGTTTTTGTTGGGTTAAAAGGATGTAGAGCACTGCTTTGATGTCACTATTGTGGGACTAATAAAGGTTATCTTATTGCATCTTATTTACGTAGCTGACGCAGCTATGGCTATCCCGACACACCCCGTGGTGGAAATGCAAGCCACAACAGGGTTTTACTTGTTCTAAACTGTACTGTGGACATCTGGCGCAGTTACCCAAACGGAAAGCTAGAGGATGACACCAGGGTTATAAAAGTTTGGGATTTTACATTATGGTTAGTTTTTATTTAGTTTTGACTTTTCTTTTTCAAATTTGGTTCGTTTTAATTAGTAGGTTTGTTAGTTTGTATTAGTTTTTATTTTTACAAAAAAAATGCTTCATTTTTTGTTTGTTTGTTTTTATTATTATTTTAGTATTCGTTTTAGTTTTTTTATTATTATTATTATTCGGGGTATTTGTCAAGTGTGAGATAAAAAAAAAAAAAGATCGCAATAAGTATTGCGTAATAAAAACCAACAACAACAACAACAAAAATACCATTTAAAAAAAAAATTACTAACTTACTAACAGATGAACAACCATTCACAAATCAAATACAGGTACTGAATAACAGTCCACAGAATTTGAAGTGCAATAAGTGCAGTGAATAATACTGCTTCTAAGGTTAGATTAGATCAGTGATCAGTGTGCCATGAGCGATCGTCAGGTGTGCTGTGGGAAATTATAAAATTTTACTAAACTGTCTTAAAAAAAAAAATCATTTACAAGAAATAATGTATCTTTGTTCATCTATTTATGCCTTTGAGGCATAGTGACAGACAGAACAAATAAATGCTCTTCTATTAGATGGCAGGAAGTAAATACAGTAATTACTGTGCATCTACTTTTTGTGACGTTTGTTGGTGTGCCATGAGATTTTTCATTTGTAAAACATGTGCCTTCGCTCCATGAAGGTTGGAAATCACTGGATTAGATGCATCACAACGTACAACGTATGCTGTAGTATGGCCTTTTGAATGTGTTAATATGTTCAACTTGCAACAAAAAAAAATATCAGGCATGTTTTCCATCCCTTGTTGCTATATTGCAAACTTCTCAAGTGGACATTCAGACAAACTTTTAAGACAGATAGATAGATAGAAAGTAAGCATGAGCATAAGCTTTTACCGGCTGTATCTCCAGTGAAAGGGCATCCAGCCTTTTTTGTTGTTGTTGTCAAATCCGTGATTTTTGTGACAGTAGTGTTTTGTGATTTTTGTGAAAATCTCCTGTTGTTGCAGTAGTTCAATCATCCGCTGTGTCAGCGAGACAAACTCCTTTTCTGCTTTCACATTTGCCTTTTGTGGTGGAAAACAGCGGCATTTTGACACTCGCCGCAGTTGTCCGTTTCTCCCCAAAACGACAAATAACCGACGTGCGGGTTCCGTGAAGGCGCCAGCAAGTCCGTAGCCGTCTGGCTGTTTTTGTTAGCAACACGTAGCAACAAAAACAGCCTGGACGTAAAACTTGTGCTTGGTCTGGATGTCAGTCTGGCGAG
Organism: Phycodurus eques; assembly: GCF_024500275.1. NCBI lineage: Eukaryota > Metazoa > Chordata > Actinopteri > Syngnathiformes > Syngnathidae > Phycodurus > Phycodurus eques. The sequence continues at coordinate 8,025,627 of NC_084527.1, forward strand.
ACGTCAATACAACAGCGCTCCCCGATGACATCACTTCTAGGCGTCACACAGTAAGTGAACTACAATTCCCTGTTCGACCTTCCTCCGGTATCCGTTCTGTATTTACTGCTGTGTCCGAAATTGTTCAGTCACTACTCCATACTCCCCATGTAGGGTTGCACTATATAGTGAATTCATTCATAACAGCTCACAGCTGTCGCACAATAACAAAGTAGGCTGTTGCGGTCGGTTAAAAAATAAATAAAAAGATTGCTGCACATTATTAAAACGAGAGGATTTTGTAAAGAAATGTGTCCTGTTTTTTTTTTCTTTGTTGAAAAGTTACATGTGTACAAAAAATTCACTCCCTTCTGTCTGTGACACATCTAGTCCCGCTACTCTTCTACTTCTTCTCTGAAAACGCAATGTTTTATGGTAGATCACGACTTGGTGAGTGACCATCTGGTCGGTCACTACTTTTTGCTATTGCTTGTTTGAAATTTTTACTGCACTATATAGGGCACTGAATTTGATCACTAAGCATTCGGACACCACTACAAAACGGCGTAACCACTATTATAGTGCACTATATAGCGGTTAGTTAGTGATTTCAGACAGAGCTTGTGTATTTATTTGAAATAAATAGATTTTAAAATTAACACCTAAAGCTCATGTATGAAATTCATTGACAAGACAAAAACAAAGGACGTTGTACTGTAACTAGTTAGCGAACGTAAAATGTCGTTTTAGTTAACCTTTTTTTTTTTTTTAAACATTCTTGTTTTTATTTTATTTTATTTCATTTTTTATTTTGTTTATGAAAATGTTTTTCTATTTAAGTTTGAGTTATTTTGTTCGTTTTCATTTACTATAATATTCTTGGACCAGACCAAGCACAGAAGCCACTGGTAAAGATTTATACTTCACCCAAGAGAAAAAAAAAGCTAAAGGCCAAATAAGACAATGGGTGACAAATGCGCCAGTTGAAACCAAGGAAGTGTGTTACAAACAACAATTGAAGACCACAATGTGCCAGCAGTTTTTAAAGCTTGGGATTTAAAAACACACAACCCAGCAACCTTTTTGTCTGTCTCCAGCTGCAATGACTGACTGGTTTATCGCAGCATCACCACTGTTCATGTTTCGGAAATATTTATTGTGAGCGCTGTTATCCCTCTTTTCCCAGAAACACCACAACCAACGGGGTGCAGAAAAACAGTAATACGATGTATCGACCAGATATCGCATATCAGGGATGCAACAGAGCACAGCGGTCGTTCAACAAGAGCCAGTGTGTGTGTAACAATTAGTTTGCCGGTATTTAATTTAATTTGCCTCATTAACCACATTAAAAATGTCAGCTCTATCCATGCATGTGGATGAATCAGGAAGTTCCTTTATATATCAAGACAAATCTCTCCGATCTCTGACACCATTTGCTACCACATGCTATTTCCACCTAATCACCATGGAGAAGAGCTCGAGCCAATGACGAAAAGGAAACATCCTCTGATTATTAATTGGGAATGGTGGAAAAGATCATGTAAAAAATAAATCAATAAATAAATAAATAAATTCTCCTTTACGTGGCAGATAGGGGGTGAATGATGAGAGTGGTGTGAATCGTAAAATAATCTGAAAGAAATAAACACCACGGACAAACAGTTGCATTTGTGTGTGCGCGCACAGACACAGGTAATGAAGTCATAAAATTTAAATTACACAGACACGCTCGCAACATATATACGAGCACCGGGCGCCGAAAGATGGATAACTGCGATAATAAAAGTGATGGGAGATTTAATAAAGAAAAGGCTCCAAACAGATTATGCAAGGAAACAACAGTAGTAAAGTCACATTTGACGCAGAAAAGGCGAAGTTATACAGGCAGATGTCAGTTGTGTAGAAATAAAACTTACTTGGATCTCCATGCCCATAAAGCGAGCGAAATTCGGGAGGTTCTTTAGACAAAATGGGCCATGAAAGTGGCTTTGGGGGCTAAATTTCCAAAAGATTTTGAGGGTCGTTAATGATCATATTTTTGTCAACCCCTACTAAACGTACATTTTCTGGAACACGACTGATCCAAGTATCACAATAACGAAGAAGCGCAGCAAAGCAAATACGCAAACTAGTTCATTGCGCGCCGTTTGTAACCTCAAAGCTAGTACTGTCATAAACCAAGGACCCCCCTCCACAGCATATGACTTCAACAACAGGAGACTGGAAGTCGTTGCGGAAAGAAGAAACTCGTTAACGTGTGTGTGTGTGTGTGGGGGGGAGCAGTACGGAGGCGCAAACGGCAGGGGAATAGATGAAGGCATGAGGCGTGGGTGAGTGCAACCGAGCCTGATAGACAGCCAATAACAGAGCGCTAATTAACAGTCCAAAATCTGCTGGCAGGAAGGTGTACTAAGAGGAATATGCTGAAGGAATAACTTGATGGAAGAGCTTCCTGTTCTAAGGTGGTAGTAGACTACCATAAGATTATATTAGCGTAAAGTGAACCCCTGTTCACCCCACATTTAAACTTATTAAAACAGTTTTAAAATCCACTGTTAAAAAAAATTGCAACATGTAACATGTATAAATTCTGTATATATTGTAGTGTCTGTATGTTAGATGTGTGCCTTTAAGAGGCGGAGCCTGCGTGCGAGTGTCCACCTGCGAGCTGTGGCAGACAGCAGCTCTCGAGCGTGCTCATGTTAATGTGTTTTACGTTGCTCCAGGTGTTCTATAAATCACTAGTTCACCAGTGACTATGGTTCTCCTTTCCCACATGCAAGGGCATGACAGTAAGTAAGTACACTGCAAAATCCATTAAAATAACGGTCATTGAACCGCAATGATATAGAGGGGATTTCCACAACAGACATAGGAGCCACAAAAAAAAATATATATATATGCTATAGAGTGGGCGAATACTGTATGGGTAAGAACAGTCCTCACAGGTGAGAGGAAAGCAAAGATTACTGGCTCAACTAGCTTACCACACCAGCAGCTGCCACTGTTCTACAAGCAGTTCTTGAAAGTTTTCCCTTCCAGGTGCTTTTCCCAAAAATATTTTTTTAACTGTACTTGATTGTGTACTATATTTGGTCTCACCATGTGTGTGCCACGGTGAAGCGCCTCTGCTTGTGGATGTTGTTGTTGAGCAGCATGCGGCGGAGAAGCCGTGGCGAGTTGCGCGGCGAGAGGCGGGGGGAGATGGAGGAGGGCGAGCGTCGGTGTCCTCGGGGTCTTTCCGGGTGCAGCAGGTTCTCGCGCAGGATCTTCACTAGGTCCTCGTTCAAGCCCGAGTGCTTGGGCATGGAGGGCACGGCCAGGGTGTCCTGGTGCGTCGGCCCCATGGCTGCCTGCTGGGCCATGCCTCGCCCGCGGCTTGGCCACCAGGTCCAACAGTAGCACCGGGAATATGCCCCAATTCAAAGATGAAATCACCTCTGGTTGTATCAGCCCAGAATGTGAAGAATCTGTAAAACCCCTGCGCCTTCCCAAATTCCTCTGGATAGTGAAGTCAAATAAAATCTGTCCAGGTTAAAAAAAATAATAATTAAAAAAACAAAACAAAAAATCCTCTTTTTCCTCCCGTCTCCTTGTCAAGAGATGATCACTGAAGGGGCTGCCGCCTTTGTCTGCAAGACTACGCTGGATGTCTGCTGTGAGAAGATGAGGGGACGATGTAAGAGAGGAGAGAGGGCGGGAGACGACAAAAAAAAAAAAAAAAAAAAGAAGGAAAAAAAAAAAAAAAAAAAAAAAAGGGATTTCCGTCTTTCAGAGCAGCGGTGCAGTCCAGCAAATCCAAATCTGGCAGGAGTTTAACTAAATCAATGAGAGAGTGCCCCCTGAATGCCGCCCCACTGTTTTAGTGAAATCTAACCACTGGGAACCATCACCTGCCCAGTGCGACTAAATCCAGTAAGGCTTGCTGGAGTTCTGCACCATCCAATCGAAGCAATTCATCCATCCTCCTCCTCCTCTTCCTCCTCCTCCCATCTTTCCTCCCGACACACACAGGCAGAAAATGACTGCTGACTGCAGCCAGTTTACAAGCTACTGATCCTTTGGAGCGGCACACAGCAAGTGTGTGTTTGTCGTGTGTGTGTGTGTGTGTTTAATAAAGGATAAATAGAGGGAGGAATACAGTCTGCTTGAGTGACGCTGCAAAGATGTTTTAAGAGAAGCGTGCTTCCGAGAGCGGACCCGTGCGGCGCTAAAAGCACGCATGAGTTATTGAGGGAGGTGAAGGCTGCTCTGCATCAAGATGTGTCAAGGAACAGCCAAGGATGCCAAGTCTGTGCCTACACGTGCAACACCTTAAAGGGGACATTATGGAAAATGGGCTTTTTGACGGCTTGTATACAAATATTCTGTGGAATGTGTGAAATTAAACGAGTAAATATTTTGCAAACTGGGTTAGGATTCTATGGGTTAGGTTAAGTTGTGAAAATGTGTGCGTGAGCGAGCCATTCTGCACTTCCTAATTTACATAATTACAGTACATAATCACGCTGAGTTTTTCCTGTCCATGGTAGGATCAGCTGGGGGGTGGAGAAGATCCAGAGCTTCTTTCAAGTTCTGAATCGCCGACTTTCCTCACAGTTGCGACACCACTGCTATTATTTTAATAGCAAATAGACAAAAGGCAAGCAGAGATTCACTGACTTGTTGGATGCACAGCTTAGATTTAACTTCTACAACCCCAATTCCAATGAAGTTGGGACGTTGTGTTGAACATAAATAAAAACAGAATACAATGATTTGTAAATCATGTTCAACCTATATTTAATTGAATACACTACAAAGACAAGATATTTAATGTTCAAACTGATGAACTCAGTTAAAATCATTAACTTGGAATTTTATGGATGGTAAACATGACCCTGGGACAGGGTCATGAACCTGGGACAGGGTCAGAACTCCTGGGACAGGGTCATGTTTACCACTGTGTTACATCACCTTTTCTTTTAACAACATTCAATAAATGAGGACACTAATTGTTGAAGCTTTGTAGGTGGAATTCTTTCCCATTCTTGCTTGATGTACAGCTTCAGCTGTTCAACAGTCAGGGGTCTCCGTTATCGTATTTTACGCTTTATAATGCGCCATACATTTTCAATGGGAGACAGGTCTGGACTGCAGGCAGGCCAGACTAGTACCCACACTCTTTTACTACGAAGCCAGGCTGTTGTAACAAGTGCAGAATGTGGTTTGGCATGGTCTTGCTGAAATAAGCAGGAGCGTCCATGAAAAAGACGTTGCATGGATGGCAGCATAGGTTTCTCCAAAACCTTTATGTACCTTTCAATATTAATGGTGCGTTCACAGATGTGTAAGTTACCCATGCCATTGGCACTAACACAGCCCCATACCATCACAGATGCTGGCTTTTGAACTTTGCGTCCATAACTGTCCAGATGGTTCTTTTCCTCTTTCGCCCAGAGGACACGACATCCACAATTTCCAAAAACAATTTGAAATGTGGACTCGTCGGACCACAGAACACTTTTCCACTTTGCATCAGTCCATCTTAGATATGCTCGGACCCAGAGAAGCCGGCGGCGTTTCTGGGTGTTGTTGATAATTGGCTCTTGCATAGTAGAGTTTCAAATTGCATTTACGGATGTAGCGCTGAATTGTATTTACTGACATTGGTTTTCTGAAGTGTTCCTGAGCCCATGTGGTGATATCCTTGACACATTGATGTCGGTTTTTGATGCAGTGCCGCCTGAGGGATCGAAGGTCACGGGCATTCAATGTTTATAATGTATTATAAACACACCTACGGGCATTGTTTATAATGTATTATAAATATTTATTATATGAATATACTTTCAACCTTATAGGCCCCTGTTCTCAGGTGACGTACTAATTAATTTCCGATTCCTGGTTCCTGTCTTGTGTGGCTCGGTAGCATTAATGTTCTCTCTAGACACTTATTAATTTGCCTACTATTTTACTGTTCAAAGTTGGTTATGCCGCCTTAACCTAGTTCCAGCCAGACCTATGTGACAAGTTTACTGTATCACCCAATCATTTATTTAGTTGTTTCGTGACTACGTTACCATAGCTTAGCAATTAGCATGGCCAACGTAAGTGCCGATGACAAAAAAAATAAAAAATTCCCCAAACGTCTCACAGTATCACATACACTAACCTTGTGGCTCGTCGGTGGGTAGGGAAAGGAATAATTGTTTTATAGCATTTGGTTCCATCCATTAAAACAATTATAATAATAATAAAAAAACAATCACCGGTGCCGTGTGAAGTTACTTTTCGTGCCAAAATGCTGAGTTCCGGTGCGTACCCTTCAAAATAAAAGGCACATAGCAACCATTTGACATGATGAAAAAGAATACAGGGGCAGCTATATAGCATTGTTAAAATAATATTTTAACAACACTGTCAGTGTAGTCAACTCTGTCAACTGGGTCAGTGAAACAATAAAATAAAATAGTTATAATGGTTAACATAACTATTTTAACAATTTATATAATATTCATTCAAATATTTAACTTTTAGCTGAAACATTAATGAATATTAAGTCAATTGGGTTAGTTCCACACACATTGCCTTTTCGTTCATAGGTTTGATATTGATACTGATTATTAAGAACCTCGACTCAAATGTTCATTTTAGTCTATTCTGCGGGCTGCTAAGAAAATGGATGCTCATAATTTGGACACCCTTTATTTAAACCATGCAAACCTTTTTGGCCCAGCCCCCTAAAAGAATCGGAATCGAGAATAATTTGGAACCGGAATCGAACCAAGGAACCGGAATCGCTCAAATTCAAACGATGCCCAACTCTAATTACAACACTTGTAAGGAGAATACACCAAATGTCAAGCAAACTTTCGCCTCCGTGGTTCCGCATCGTGTTAGCCACATTAGTAGCTAGGCCGCCGTAAGCGAGGAGGTAGCTGCGGCGGCCGCGGTTTTTGCTTGCGTCATCACAACATCCTCTTTCGGCCGTGTAGTTTCAGTTTCAATTTTCGATGCATCCCTAGTTTGAACTATTAATATGGGAAATAAACACTTTGGGAAGGGACGTCAATAATTTTTTTTTTTTTTTCGTTATTCGCAGCAAAATGGGAAAGTCTTATGGCTAACCCTTAAAAGGTTAATAGACTGCAAATTCCCATCCTAAATTGCTTGTAAATAACAGGAGATGCTCAAATTCCAAAGAAAGACGATTGATCGACATTATAGCAGATCACAGAAATGCTTAGTCCATTTACAGCCAGATGCGAGGCCTTTCTGCTAACGTCAGCTCAAAAACTACGCTTGTACCGCCAAAGAAAGAAATGAAATGAACCATAACACTGATTAATACGCCACAGCATATCATAGAATCCTCCATTACTGCAAGAATACGTCCCCTCGTGGCTGTGTGCAGCAAAGGGATGGCATAAGAGCAATTTCTCTCCAATTATTTCAGGCTCAAGTATCAGCTCAGCTTCTCCAAGGCAGCATCAATAACAGCATTCTTCTTTGTCACGATTGCCATTTGTCTGCCGTTCTTCTATTCAACGCTGTGACCCCATCAAAGAGAACGCTGGCTCGTGGGAATCTAATTTAGCGTAATCGCGTTCAAAATGAATTGCACCGCTGCAATGTGGCTGTTTAGTCGGCGGGGTCTGGCGTGTTACATCATGGGATCGCTGATTCGACGAAGCGCAAACTGTGACACATTCAGAAGAGGCAGCTTGCGTTCCAGCATTGCCAGCTATTTTTTTCCACTCTGCTGTTTCTCTCTTCACCGCCTTCACAACTGCTTTCTTTCGTCTGACCTTTTTCTTTGCGAAAGATTTTCCTCAAGCCCTTACCGCATGACAAAATGTGTGCATCCCCCCCAGCACCGTCACCCAGTTACCAGGGACAACAAAGATGGAGCGGGACAAGTGGATTAATTCAGGAAAAAAAAGGCTGTAGGACCAAAAGCAGGATTTAAAATAGCAAGAAAATGGATGCATATAAGACAGAAGACTCCTGACAATATGTTAAATGAATAAAATCACCAAAACAACCACATGCCAAGTTGCAAAAACTCCTGGTTAAGGAGTGGAACCCCAACCCACAGCAGCGTGTGACCAGCATTTAGTGCCAAGCTGTCATAGCTGTGTTTCATTAATAATAGGCTTTACACGATCAAGATTTTTGGGGCCGATCACCAATCAGCGAGTTTGAAAAAAAAAACAAAAAAAAAACGATTACCGATCCGATCACAAGATGGAGTAAAGTGTCTATTTACATGACTTGTTCATTTGTTGTACTTACTGTATCCATCCATCCATCCATTTTCTGTACAGCTTAACCTCCACAAGGGTTGCGGGCGTTCTGGAGCCCATCCCAGCTCAAAATTATTCTCTAGCATTTTAGACAAAAGTTAAAACACCAATGACCTCTAGGGGGCATTCAAGGATTGGCCAACATTACAACTGACAGAAATAATGGGTGCTTACTGTAATTAAATAACTTTATTGCAATTAAATTACTTTAATAAATACTGTCAATGACATGATTACTCTCTCTCACTGTCCCAGCTATACGGACAGGTGTTGTCCAGAGTTTTAGTCCGTTCGGCACACACACGCAAAAATAAAAAAATTTAAAAAAAGGAATTTAAGATAATGTCGTTGCACAAGTGTGCACATCATCTTCTAGCTGGTGATGTGCTCAGAATTAACCAATCATAATCAAACTTAATGGGAGTAAGCACACACCTGCTACCTTTTAAAGTTCCTCTGATTAACGCCAAATAAAGTTCAGATCTTTTAGTAGGCTTTTCTGGACATTTTATGTTCTTTTCTTTTTTGCCACCACTTTGACTAAGACCCCAATTTCAGCTAAAGAAAAATAAAAAAGGCCAAAAAGCATGATGCTGCCACTAACATGCTTCAATGTAGGTATGGTGTTCTTAGCACCAAAAATAACTTTTTGGAATTCGCTCAACCATGGGTTCATTGGACCATAACACATTTCCACATGTACAATTTTGTTAAAGTGCACTTGTGCAAACCCATTATTTTAGCTGTTTTTTTGTTGTTGTTTTTTTTTTACTTCACCTCTCAAAAAAAAATACATAAATAAAATAAAATCTATTGCGTATTACTAGTTATAGGTCACCTCAATGGTGGAATAAGTATTGAAATGATTTGTCTTATTTTTTCATATCACAAAAATCTGACATTGAACAGTGGTATGACTTGTTATATGCAGTGCATATGAAGTAGAAAAGGACAGCAGCATCGCCGCACAATGCAGCTGAATTATCACATGATGGGTAGAACATTCACCAGAAAGAAGGCTATAAATGTCACGCTTTAACGTTATTTATCCACACTGCAGAAGATATATCACAAGGTGTGACTCATACATAGAGGTATAAAGAGATGGAATATTTCATGCCGGGTCAGACCATTTCTTTTATTTCCCTTTGATAAATGTCTTTATTTAAAGGCAACATCAAATGAGTGTGCATTAGTGTGCAACAGTCTGAATGCTTCCCATGATGCGCAAAACATTATAGTTAGGCACATTCAATAATCAGTACATTGTGACACCTATTAATGTGGATGGACAGAGCTGGAGTAATACAGAAAACACACCACACAATGAATTAATTTGACAAAAGGATGTGATGTAGTTTGTGGCTTTAACAAACAGGGAGTGCAGTTCAGCCTTAGTGCAGCTCTGGCTCCCTCTAGTGGACGGATATGAACTCAATCATGTGCCCAAGAGTTTCAGTAAGATTTCACACACAAAATTGAATGCACTTTAATACATTGGGGGAGAATTTGTATCCATCAGAAATTTTCTGGGAAAATATCTCATGAATCTCAAAATAGAAAGTCCCTGAAGTTGGCATTAATAATTATACTAATTATAACAAATGTATAATTTTTACCAATGTATTCATATTAAAGATATTTTCAAATAATTTTCCGCAGTAAATAAAAAACAAAATACTATATCATTAACAAAGTAATATGTAAGTATATATAACATAGAAGCAATACAATATCAATGTTTAACCCATAATACAAAGATTTCTTTTTTAGTTTTTCCACAAATTGATGACTCACCAAACAGTATTCCAGATATAAATAACTAATACAATAATATATCCTAATGGTCCAACAAAAAGCTTGTTTCATCACTTTTTTTCTTTAACTCAAATAATTTACTGAACAATATTTCATAAGTAAATAACTAATTGAATAATATATCATGCTATCCAACAAAAAGCTTGTATCGACACGCTTTTATGTTATTTTGTACCCACAAAAAAATAAACGTTTGTTTTTTGTGTTTTGTTATTACAATACAATTTGAGACTCACAAACTTCAGTGAGATATTAAAACTAATACTATAGATAAAACAAAAATATATCTTAGTATCTTGTATTATGGCTTATCATTTTTAATTCTTACCTTCAGCTTCACAGATGCTATGTCAAGTTGTTATTAAAGAAACTCCGAGCAAATGTTATTGATTCCTTTTCGTGGCACTGAGGGGAAAAGAGAGGCAACTATTTGTTTGCCGTTTATTTAGTCGAGCACATGACACAGCCACTGATTGATTGAAGACCACCATGAAATTTCATGCACTTTTATCGATGATGATGGTTATCTGTTTAAAAATATAGTATATATAATTTTCTATAAAGGTTCAAGTACATTTTAGAAATTTGATGCTGCCTCCACACTAGTTGTAAATAAAAACAAATAACATGACATCTCCATTCTCTTCAAGTAATGTACCTCACAACTAAACACACACAAAAATATCTAAATATTATATGACGACGGCTGAATTGTCCAAACTAAATCGCAGTACCCAAGTTAACCAATAGAGGGCAGAATCGTTGCAGGCAGCAATCTCCTGGAGAAGGCATGCGGTTCACTCCAGCATATTGTATTGCCTAATATGACGGGCAGCTAATTATATGTATTCCATTCCATTGTAGTTTCCATTACTGCTTACCCTCACCAGGGTTGTGGGGGTGCTGGAGCCTATCCCAGCCTTCTTCGGGCGAGAGGCGTGGTACACCCTGAACTGGTCGCCAGCCAATTGCGGGGCACATAAAAACAACCATTCGCACTTACAGTCACACCTACGGGCAATTTAGAGTCTTCAATCAACCTATCATGCATGTTTTGGGATTGTGGGAGGAAACCGGAGTGCCCGGAGAAAACCCACGCTCGCACGGGGAGAACAAGCAAACTCCACACAGGCCCAGAACTGTGAAGCAGATGTGCTAACCAGTCATCCACCGTGCCACCTTAATTATGTTTATCCATATAAAATTTTTGTTTTTATATCAATCTTTACTCACGCTCAATTTGCATTGGATAAAGCAAAACAATAAATTCCTCAAAATGTCACTTACTCAACATTATTATGACATTATCAGAAAATATATTGGAGTTCTAGAGTTCTGAAAAGACTGACATTTTTAACGTTTATGGATTGTTCACTTTGGATGAATTATGTGTAAAATGGAGGTAGTTTGTCATTTGAGAAGGAGAAAAATTTGGTGTGTGAGTGTGTGCATTCAGAGCCTTACAGAAACAGTTCTGTGCAGAAAGACGTGACAGGAGACTTCAAGTGAATCTGCTCCACAAGGGAAAATAGAATCCATGCTTTCACGCAGTGGTGTTGGGGCTATATTTTTGCATCTGCTGCACAGCACATAAACTGATCCACTAAAGTAACTGACCAGTGATGAAGTCATCTCAGTGATGAAGTGCTGCCTCCACGAAGGAACATAACGGGCTTTGTGGGGGGCATGCATGCACTTCGAAGTTCGCAGTTGCTTACAGTGAACACGTTCATCACAGCGAATACACGGCGCAACGGGTGACCCTTGGGGTATTTTGATGGAAGCATGTCACAGAAGATACCTGGGAATTGTTTAAAAAAATGTGACAAAAATGCATTTCTCCTTAAATAAATGACAGCAAACCTTAGCATAAGCCACACAGATTTGATAACCTACTTCTTCCTGTTTGCTCTCCCTATTGCCCTCACCAGATTTCCAGGTACAGCAGGCCTGCTTGCCAGATCGCACAGCTGCCATAGTGACCCCGAGCGGTCCTTATGCCCCACATGCGCTTAGTGGTCACAGCCAACCCGCCAACCACCACCACCACCACCACCACCTCCGCCCCTTCTGGCCTAAAAAGCCGAGCACATGCTACTGGCAAAAGTGTCAGGTAAAGACGTAAATTGTGAATAGTGTCACTCGGGTTAAAGAGGTGCCATATTTTGCATATCTGATCCTCCCCACAAATGGTTGTAATAACTGAATAGAAATACCATCACAACATTCATCAATAGTTCATGGCGCACACACACACGGACTTACATTCTTTTTTTTTTCATAGATGAGTTATTGAGTGTCCTTGGGTCCCTTAAAAGCCACTATATAAATCTAAGCTACCATAATTACAAGTTTCAAGTATTTAAGTGACTGCCCTTTTTGTAATTGAGGTCTGTAGAAAAATGTCTCAAAAGTAAAAAAAAGTTGGGAGTCCCTGTATGACACTTCCACCCAGTAAGCATCTAAAAGGAACAATTCCACGAGTGCATTTGGCTTTTTCTGTGGATTTTTGTTTGTGTGTGATGACAAACTGCAGAACAAATTTATTTACTTTGTTTTCAACTGTAGGGGTGTCAAGCTTGTTTTCGTCACCAGCTTAATTGTAGTTGTTCCTCATGGGAATTGCTATAGCGGTGAAAACACAAAATGTAATTACAAGGCATTTAACAGTATGCATAGAAATAAAAAGAAAATTTCAGTATCTACCTTGGTTTTAAGTTCACGGTACAGTACACACTGGGTACAGTAAGTGAACAATGGGCAAAACAAACTAGATAGCTTAAGTGTGTGTGTGTGTGGGGGGGGGGGGGGGGGGGGTGTTGAAGACACGTGAAACAGACAAAAACTTTTCTTTATATCTTGGTCTCTTTATATCGTCGAACATCTAAAATGTGTATTTTTTTTTAAAAAAAATTAAAGGAAGGATGCAGAGATGAATAAAGGATCGCGAGTGCGCTAGCCAAAAGCTGAGCAGCAATGTGTGTGTTTATATATGGGGGTTTTTTGTTTTGTTTTTTAAACAGGCAGAGTTGACTTTGTAAATCCATGCATCAACCGAATCTGGAAGTAGAGATAGGATCAAAAATTGGGTGAGAAAAATAACTACATATTGAAAACACATCCCTCACTCATAATTTGCCTTGACACGTTGTTGAGAACCTATCGCAATTTCCAAGGCATTACGAGTCGGGGGCAGTGTGCCTTTGACGGAATAATGACTCAGAAAGCTGAACTTCGGTGAGTCCTCACTGCCAAGGAAAGAAGTAATATTATAGACCTCAGGCCAGGATCCTTTAGCACACTCTTGGAAGCTTTGATTAGAAGTGTGCATGCGGCAGAGTGACAAGCCGATGTGTGTACGTCTCATTTTTCTTGTGCATTTATTGCACAGGCGTGCTTACACGCATGTGTTTTGGCTTTGGCAGGAGAAGGAAATGGACCAGGTGGGAACAAGAAGAGTAGGAGGGAGGAAGGTATGGGAGGTAAATGAGTGGGAGCAGCTTGCCAAGTATGACAGGAGCTGAGAGCGGCCGGTAACAGACGCCAGGTGAAAATAAACGGATAAATAAGAACGAGCACACAAACACAAACATGGGGGGGGGGGGGGGAAGACGAGAAGTTGAGGGCAGCGTTGCAAATAGCCGCCAGCCACTGTCATGATGATCCCAGGAAGAAGGAGCCTAGCTTTGGAGAGTAGGTGTGCCCATCTGTTCCTGCATATCCTAAGTCATTTTAAAGTTATCATGCTAAATATTGTTTTTTTTCTAGTTTTTCAAATATGACTCGGGCAATTAGACTACCGATGTGGAAAATTCTAATATCGTGGAACCTCTGTTTTCCTACGCCCTAGTTTTCATACTATTTGTTTTCTGACATTTTTGTCCGTCTAAATTATGTCTGAGTTTTTATACAGCCACTCAGTTTTCGCACAAGAAAAAATGAAATAATCAGCCATTAATTTCCCAGAATTGATGTTCATCTGAATAATTTTGTAAGTTGTGTAAAAAATGTCCAGACCTTAAAAATAAAAGCAATCAGTATGATGACACAGTTTCAACAAACTTTCTATGGCCACACACAAAATCATTTGTTTGCTGTTGTGTTACACCAATGTTACACAAATTGCTTGAGTGTTGCCAAATAAAACGGAGAGGGTTTACTGCCTTGAGTTGTTAATAAAAGCTTCAACTGTGGAATACGCCTTGCCTTCTGTTGAAAAAATTTCAAACAATACAACAAAGTTCCAAATGCCAGCCATTAGAAGGCGAGAAACATAATAAAATTCAAGAAAGAATGTATGAAAAGTTCACCAGTAACACACTACTTTCTCCAGTGTCAACGCCAAAAGAATCCTTGCATGACTGTTGGACTATCACGCTGTTGTTCACTGTCAATCGAGTCGGCACAAAAATACCCAGCTAGGCATGAATAGCATCAAATAGCTGTTAGTTAGGTCTTGCAGAAAAAATCTGCTAGTAGGTGAGTTCATAATCACGATCACCACCAAATTTTAACATGACAGTTAAAGCAAGAAGCACACTTCATATTATTTCCAATTGAGAAATCACATTCGACTGTACGTGCATACTTTCACAACCATGTTCTTTTTTTGTGCAAAATGAACAACGAATATGCATATGCAAAAGGAAGATGAAGGATGGCATGCAGGGATGGAAAGAGAGATCACGCTGAGATCACATGAATCCATTTCAGTGATGGTGGGTGACACTAATAATGTAAGTGACCCATTTTCTTTCTTGACCGCAGCCCTCATGTATGCTAAGCATGTGTTTAATAAGATGACTATAAAATGAATAGTCTATATTCAGCATGAGAAGTCATTCACTGCGAAGGACAACAAAATAAAAAGAAATGACAAATGAGTTGGTCTTTAGCAAGATATACACATAGCGATTTTTAACATTTTAAACTTAGTGGTTCTCAAGCTTTTTACACCAAGTGCCACCTAAAAAAAAATACTTAGTTCTCCAAGTACCACTATAAGGGCCAACATTAAAATACAGTAGAGTACTAGACCTGAGTGTTCATCAAAAAATGTGCAGCAGTATTCAATATTTACTTGAAGAAACTTGTAACATTATGCACAATTTGAACATCAAAAGAGCTCTAAAATACGGGGGGGGACTAATGAAATATTGATTCAATTACAATGTATTGCACATAAAAGTTAAAACCTTTTCAATAATTCGCATCGCAAATCCTTGTGTGTGAGGCCATCACCGAAGTTGACTGAGCCATGATATTATTATCCATGTGGTGTACTGTGTTGGTCATCGAGTACACCACACACAGAAAGAGAAGCAAGCACAAGCGTAGTTTTTTTTTTTTTTTTTTTTGGTCATGCGTTCAAAAATCGGATAAGGTCTTAAAATTTGGTATGACTGCACTTCGCTTTAGGGTGTGGTGTAATCGAGATGATCAGCACAGTGCACACACACACAACGATATCGCCACCGGCAAGTCTCCTCGTGCAAACCAGGTGTCTTTTGTAGTACAAAGACACACCTGTGAGAGGCAGCATGGTGCATTAAGACTGCCGTAAATGTATAAAAAAAGAACAAGAGTAGTAGTTAGTTGTAGTAGTAGTTGAAGATAAATTTACTAGATACTAATTGCTTCCTCATTTTTATTTTGGCGAATGGTTTTGATCAGTATCGGGCTTAAATTCGCTAACTTTGATCAGTATCGGGCTTAAATTCGGCTTGATTATCGGTACGAATGTATTCCGCGATATCTGGTTAGCCCCTGTTCTCCTTTATTGAAAAGTCCAGTTAGTGAATTGTTTTTAAAAATGCTTAATAGTACGTTATTACCTTGAAATGTGAATGTATGAATCCAGTAATCTGTCAATTAACATCTACGATAAATTAATCCAAAATTACGAAGAACCGGTCTTGTACCCCCAACTGACCTGAGTTAATTTAATGGGATAGAAAAGTAAACGGGAGGAATCATTTGAAATCACAGCCAATTTGCCTTTAATTTGGTCTCATTATCGTCCCACTGAATAAAAAATGGGGACTTCGGAGGACTTCTGCGCTTTGAGCCACTGGAGCAAAATACAAGAATAGAGCTCAAGAACTCTGGGGACCATTCCCAGAGACACGACATCAAGGCTAAACATTGAGGCCATCAACATGCATGTTATTGTTCTCAGCAAAGTGGAACACAGTCTTAGAAAATCTCTATATTTTTACATGTACTGTATACTGAATATGCAGACAGATTTACAGTGTGTACAGTATTTACAAAACTATGTCATAGTAACTGTTGTGCCGTGTGATGACAGAAGGATTTTTTTTAGTTTTGTGCTTTTTCTTTGGCTTTTTGTAACACGTATTCACTGTCTAAGGAGACAGTTTATATTAACACAGAGTAAAAGTTTACAGATGAAACATTTGTGACATGTCCCCACCAGCACAATGTCTGGTATATTTTTCAATTTCAAATTCATCCCGCGGGCAGGATTGTACCCCTCGCGGGCCGGTTTTGGCCTGCAGGCCATATGTTTGACACCACTGGTCTAGTGCATGGTCTCCCTGTGCCTGTATGCACTCCCAACTCCCACTCTCGCTGCATCTTTCCATGAAGTAGTTGCCATTTGTGTCTTTGTATTCGTGACAAAGACAGATAAATGAGGACAAGCACTATAGAACATGGATGGATGGACTACAGCCGGTGATCTGGGTGATGTTAGGGTCTTCCGGTCCTTACAAGGTCCCTACTGGCGTTCGACATGACCCAAATTCTTTAAGTTAAACTGCATGTTGGCACCTGGCATTCTAATTTTCCAAGGTGAAGTACTCCCAAGTGAGCATTTAGGATACCACCACTGTATATAGCTTGTTTTTCATAAAAACCGAGCATCCTCGTGTTTGGATTTGTCCACCGGGAATTAGATGGGGAAGAAATAAAAAAAACATGCACATTGGGCTTTTTTCCTTAG
Organism: Phycodurus eques; assembly: GCF_024500275.1. Taxonomy (NCBI): domain Eukaryota; kingdom Metazoa; phylum Chordata; class Actinopteri; order Syngnathiformes; family Syngnathidae; genus Phycodurus; species Phycodurus eques. The sequence continues at coordinate 8,042,682 of NC_084527.1, forward strand.
CTTGTTCCAGGTAAGCAAATGAGTGCGTGCTTCCACTCGAGCACAGGACATTCAAGCACGGTACCCAGGAGACATTTCAACGCTGTTTAAAGAAAGGGACCACATGTGGCAGAGAGCATGGTGATGGGATCATGCAGGGCCGCCTGCACAAAGAAATGTCCACATGGGATCAGGCCAAAAAGAAAAAAGCCACAAAAATACCCTAAACTATGATCTCAAAACACTGTAACAATGTAAAAACTCATCTTACGTTAGCCTTAAAGGTGCCATATTTTACAGTGGGTACAGAAAGTTTTCAGACCCCCTTAAATTTTCCACTCTTTGTTATTTTGCAGCCATTTCTTAAAATCATTTAAGTTAATTTTCTTCCTCATTAATGTACACATAGCACCCCATATTGACAGGAAAAAATGGAATTGTTGAAATTTTTGCTGATTTATTAAAAAAGAGAAACTGAAATATCACACAGCCCTAAGTATTCAGACCCTTTGCTGTGACACTTATATTTAACTCAGGTGCTGTCTATTTCTTCTGATCATCCTTAAGAAGGCGCTACACCTTCATTGGAGTCCAGCTGTGTTTGATTGTACTGATTGGACTTGATTAGGAAAGCCACACCCCTGTCGATATAGGACCTTACAGCTCACAGTGCATGTCAGAGCAAATGACAATCATGAGGTCAAAGGAACTGCCTGAAGTGCTCAGAGACAGAATTGTGGAAAGGCACAGACCTGGGCAAGGTTACAAAAAAAATATTCTGCTGCACTGAAGGTTCCTAAGAGCACAGTGGCCTCCATAATCCTGAAATGGAGGACGTTTGGGACAGTCAGAACCCTTCCTAGATCTGGCCGTCCGGCCATACTGAGCAACTGGGGGGGAGAGGGGAGAGGGGAGAGGGGGGAGAGGGGAGGGGGGGGGGGGGTGAGAGAGGTAAAGACGAACCCAAAGATCATTGTGGCTGAGCTCCAGGGATGCAGTCGGGAGACGGGAGAAAGTTCTAGGAAGTCAACCATCACTGCAGCCCTCCACCAGTCGGGGCTTTATGGCAGACTGGACCGACGGAAGCCTCTCCTCAGTGCAAGACACATGAAAGCCCGCATGGAGTTTGTTAAAAAAAAAAAAAAAACACCTGAAGGACTCCGAGATGGTGAGAAATAAGATTCTCTAGTCTGATGAGACCAAGATATAAATTGTTGGCCTTCATCTCTGACTACCTCTCCCCTCCCGAGCCAGCGCTGTCAACATGACAAACACGTGTGCTCTCACAAGTGGGTCTTCTACATGGAGACAACAATTCAGAGGAAAGGGGGCAATCTTAGCCAAATATGGACAAACCAGATACAAAACTGGGTCAAACAGAAGTAGCTGTCTGAGGGGCTTTTTCTGGACACTCGTGTGACAAAACCAAGGGTTTTTTTTTTTTTTTTTTTAATGAAATTGACACTTTTATACAAGGTCCATGTTAGGGAGTCACTCTATGGAGGTCTAACTCGGCAAAATATGCGACCTTTAAATATAAATAAATTGTTGCACTAAGTAGACCAAAAAAAACACATGCGGCAAAGATGCTCCCTAACTTCAACTAACAACCTGGGCTCAAATTAGGTCGTCTCCGACAAAAAACGTTGTAAGGAATCACTTCAACATACTTCCTTAAAACCAATTACCGTAATTTATCGTGTATAATGCGCACCCATGTATAATATGCACGTTGACTTCAAAATTCTGGAAAACCCATTTACCTATGTATAATGCATTTTTATAATGCCTGACTTTGCTTCTACCCATATGATCAAAACAAAGTATCTATTTTGCCATTTTTGTCTAAGAATTATTCTGAAGTTAAGCACTTTATTTCAACACACAATACTTTCTTTTTTATTTACTTGCTCTTATTTTGAAATTCACAGCCCTAATTTTATTTAGTAAATGGGAGAACACATTTGTGCTCATGTTTGATTAGAATTTGTAAGATTGGTAAAATTCTTTAAAGAAAACATGAAGGCCCATTCATTCTATTTTAACGGGATTCAAATTAAACTCTCAAGCATTTCTGAAAAGCATTATCATAACCAAAACATAATCATAAAGAAATTAATGATGGTTGTTGTTCAGTCATTAGGCATATTTTAAAAAACAGTATTTCACAAATTCTGCCAGGGTATGTAAACTTATGAGCACAACTCTACATATATGCAGTCATACGTACCCCTGTAATATTGGAATGAAAGTGGAGTCTACACCTTTTTCATAACCTCTAGGTGGCGGTGGCATATTAGAATGAAAGTGCACACCGTTCCCATAATCACTAAGTGGCGGTGGAATATTGGAATGAAAGTGTACAGCTTTTTCATAACCTCTAGATGGCGGCATACATTTACAAAATGTTAAAGTTTTTTTCATTTTCTCCTGTATAATGCGCACTATTGACGTTTGACCATTTCTTTGGGGGAAAAAGAAAATTTCATTATACACGAGAAATTACGTAAACTGCCCAGGGCTTTGGTATCTCAGCGTGTTTTAGAAAGAGCACAAAAAGCAAATAGCTGATGACAGGCTCCACAGGGGGGGGAAAATGTGAATAAGCTTAATTTGTGAGTAGCACAACATGAATAGGCTGGGCTTTACTGTACACCACACATAACTGACCTTTTTGGCTCAATGGTCAACTTCACATTTTCATTTTGATAGCCATTTTGTATTAAGGAGCCAAGACAGATCCAGGAGTAAAGCTTTCGTCACCATATGAAGGCTACGTCACAACTAATGAGGTTAGAACTTCAGCTAAAACATCCATCCATCCATTTTCTGAGCCGCTTCTCCTCACTAGGGTCGCGGGCGTGCTGGAGCCTATCCCAGCTGTCATCGGGCAGGAGGTGGGGTACACCCTGAACTGGTTGCCAGCCAATCGCAGGGCACATACTAACAAACAACCATTCGCACTCACAGTCACGCCTACGGGCAATTTAGAGTCTCCAATGAATGCATGTTTTTGGGATGTGGGAGGAAACCGGAGTGCCCGGAGAAAACCCCACAGGCACGGGGAGAATATGCAAACTCCACACAGGCGGGGCCGGGGATTGAACCGGGTCCTCAGAACTGTGAGACTGACGCTCTAACCAGTCGTCCACTGTGCCGCTCAGCCAAAACAAAAACATTTCTTTTAGGTCCCAAAATGCACAACCAGAGGTTATTTTACATATGGCAAAGTGTGGTTTTATAATCCGTTACTTATTAACAGTGTCAAACTCCTGGTAAAAAAAAAAAAGAGAATGCATCCTACTGTTGAAGGCAAGGAGAGAGTTTTCAATTAATCAGAAGGCTTAGAAACATATGTCTGGCATCATCAGTTCTACTATACCCGACCAAATTCCATTTATAATAGTAGCCCGGAGACATAGTATTTAATTCAACTCAAAGGAACGCTTTCTGCAGTGCTGCACCTGTGCATCAGTGGGCTTTTGCTTTTTCAAACGCAGCTGTCCAGCTTTACAAAGTGTGCTGAGCTCGCTCTGCAACTCCGCCGAGCCTCCCAATCATCCGCTCTCTACACGACCCCCCCCCCCCCCCCCCAAACCACCTCCTCCGCTCTATTCCATCATCTCCTATCCAAACATGCACTCTGTCAAGCCCGGTGCCCCAGAGGACGCTGTCTCTTTGACCCAGTTGGAGCCTGATGGTCTGTTCTCTGGGCACCACCACAAACCTCACAGCAAAAACAAGCTTCACGGGGACTAGACATTGTTTTATTTGACAGACAAACACAGAGCAGGCTTTGTTGCACAAGCTTTGGTGGCAACTTATAATAGGCTGAGATCTCCCCACAGTGTGCTAATCAATCATTTCAAGCCCCACTCCGAACTGGTAAACTCACTTTTGAATTCGGAAATTCATTTTTAATCCATTAATCGATTAGTGGATCGGTAACAATTCAGTCGATTGCGCATAATGGGGGGTTAATGGTTTCTTGAAGCCTGTTGAAAATGCCCTTTTTGATCTAACAAGAGGCCTGATCAGGTCCGCCAAATAATTTTTTGGCCCAACGAAAGCAAATCAACTTCCATGTTTCTTGCTAAAATCTGTACCAAAATTTCAAACTCTCATATGTAATAAATAATGTTAAAATACTGTAAGCATTATTTTTGTTGCCAATCCCCCCACCTTTTTTTTTTTTTTTTTTTACCGTAACCTTTTATCCTATTCTCCTTGACTTCTGATTTAAAAATTGGGTATCCATCATTTTGTTGTGTATATGCAATAATATGAGGCGATTAACCACTCATATAGTTTCACAGTCAGAATGGCCCTCTGAGGAAAACTATAAGTACAACATGGCCTGTGACAAAAATAAGTTTGACACCCCTGTAAGGTTTCTCATTTGGACGTGTGGGTGGGATGGGGGTTGTAGGGTGAAGTATTTGTGTGTCCGCTGCATGCGCCACATACACTGATTCGCAATACTAATTGACAATTTTAAGTGTCTATTGTTGTTAGCTGATGATGAAATTTGTGTAGTTGCATACTGCATCCTGGGCATGTGTGAGTGTGTTACAGGTGTTCATGAAATGTAAACACAGCGATCCATCCATCCATCCATTTTCTACCACTTATCCGAGTTCGGGTCACGGGGGCAGTAGCTTTAGCAGGGCAGCGGCTCTGCTCTGAGATCCGGCCGGATGACCAAGCTTGTCACCCTCTCGCACACCACCCTTTTTCGACTGAGGACCATTGTCTCAGATTTGGAGGTGCTGATTGTCATCCTAGCCGCTTCACACGCTGCGAACCGCTCCAGTGAGAGTTGGAGATCACGGTTTGATGAAGGGAACAGAACCACATCTACAAAAAGCAGAGATGCAATACTGAGGACACCAAACCGGACCCCATCTACGCCTCGGCTGCGCCTAGAAATTCTCTCCATAAAAGTTATGAACAGAATCAGTGACAAGGGCAGTTTCCAACCCTCACCGGAATCGAGTCCGACTTACTGCAACGCGGACCAAAATCTGGCACCGGTCGTACAGGGACCGAACAGCCCGTATCAGGGAGTTCGGTACCCCATACTCCCGAAGCACCCCCAACAGAACTCCCCGAGGGACACAGTCAAACGCCTTCTCCAAGTCCACAAACATGTAGACTGGTTGGGCGAACTCCCATGCACCCTCGAGGACCCTGCCGAGTGTGTAGAGCTGCTCCACTGTTCCACAGCCAGGACGAAAACCACACTACTCCTCCTGAATCTGAAATTCGATTTCCCGACGGACCCTCCTCTCCAGCACCCCTGAATAGACCTTACCAGGGAGGCTGAGGAGTGTGATCCCTCTGTAGTTGGAACACACCCTCCGGTCCCCCTCTTAAAAAGGGGGACCACCACCCAAGTCTGCCAATCCAGAGGCACTGTGCCCGATGTCCACGCGATGTTGCAGAGGCGTGTCAACCAGAACACAACATCCAGAGCCTTTAGGAAGTCCGGGTGAATCTCATTCACCCCCGGGGACTTGCCACCGAGGAGCTTTTTAAAAACCTCGGTGACCTCGACCCCAGAGATAGGAGAGCCCGCCTCAGAGAACCCAGAGTCTGCTTCCTCATGGAAAGGCGTGTCGGTGGAATTGAGGAGGTCTTCGACGTATTCTCCCCACCGGCTCACAATGTCCCGAGTCGAGGTCAGCAGCGCCCCATCCCCACTATACACAGTGTTGATGGTGCACTGCTTCCCCTTCCTGAGACGCCAGATGGTGGAGCACAATTTCCTCGAAGCCGTCCGTAAGTCTTTCTCCAAGGCCTCACCGAACAACTCCCATGCCCGAGTTTTTGCTACAGCGACTGCCAAAGCTGCATTCCGCTTGGCGAGCTGGTACCTATCAGCTGCCTCAGGAGTCCCACAGGCCAAAAAGACTTGATAGGACTCCTCCTTTAGCTTGACGGCATCCCTCACCGCTGGTGTCCACCAACGGGTTCGGGGATTGCCAGCACGACAGGCACCGACCACCTTTCGGCCACAGCTCCGGTCGGCCGCCTCAGCAATGGAGGCGTGAAACATGGTTAACTTGGACTCGATGTCCCCCGCCTCCCCCGGAACATGAGCAAAGTTCTGTCGGAGGTGGGAGTTGAAACTCCTTCTCACAGAGGTTTTCAGCAGACCTTCACAATAGTTTGGGCCTGCCAGGTCAGACCGGCATCTTCCCCCACCATTGGAGCCAACTCACCACCAGGTGGTGATCAGTTGACAGCTCTGCCTCTCTCTTCACCCGAGTGTCAAAGACATGCGGCCGCAAGTCCGATGACACGACCACAAAGTCGATCATCGAACTGTGACCTAGGGTGTCCTGGTGCCAAGTACACGTGTGGACACCCTTATGCTTGCTTATGCATGGTGTCCGTTATGGACAATCCGTGATGAGCACAGAAGTCCAATAACAGAACACCGCTCGGGTCCTGATTGGGGGGGCCTCCCAATCACCCCCTTCCAGGCCTCACTGTCATTGCCCACGTGAGCATTGGCATTGAAGTCCCCCAGCAGAACGATGGAGTCCCCAGCGGGAGCGCTCTCCAGCACCCCCTCTAAGGAACCCAAAAAGGGTGGGTACTCTGAACTGTTGTTTGGTGCATTGGCACAAACAACAGCCAGGATCCGTCCCCCCACCCGAAGGCGGAGGGAGGCTACCCTCTCGTCCACCGGGGTGAACCCCAACGTACAGGCGCAGAGCCGGGGGGCAATAAGTATACCCACCGTCCAAGTAAGTATATCCAACCCGTCTCAGGAGGACTAGTAACAGACCCCAAGCTGTGTGTGGAGGCGAGCCCGACTATACCTAGTCAGAACTTCTCGACCTCACACACCAGCTCGGGCTCCTTCCCTTCCAGAGAGGTGACATACCACGTCCCTAGAGCCAGCTTCTGTAGCGGGGGATCGGATCGCCCAGGTCCCTGCCTTCGGCCACCGCCCAGCTCACACTGCACCCAACCCCCATGGCCCCTCCCACAGGTGGTCACCGGCCACCAGGCGCTCGCCCTCAAGCCCCCCTCCAGGCCTGGCTCCAGAGGAGGGCCCCGGTGACCCATGTCCGGGCAAGGGAAACCTCAATCCATCAATATTTCTCATCTTCGGTCTTTTAGCCGTGCTTTGTCTGGTCCCTCACCTAGGACCAGTTTGCCATGGGTGACCCTACCAGTGGCGTGAAGCCCCAGACAACATAGCTCCGAGGATCATTGGCACAAACCCCTCCACCACGATAAGGCGATGGCTCCCAGGAGGGGTAAACACAGCGCGGGTCGGTAAAAGTCACATAAACACTATCGACAGGACTTAAGAGTCATTAGCTCTTGACTTTCCGTCGCAGCATAAGTTAGAATTTAAAAACACAACGAAATACACAGGGGTCTTAAAATAAATGGACCCAGTTGCTCTGAGACTACCTTGTCAAAGCCAAGAAGCTGATCGAGGATGCCGTTTCACTCGACCCTTGATTGGCCACATCCCTTAGCACTTAGCATGAAAGGCTCTCTATTCCGTCCCTGGGGGAGTCTGAGTGGTCACCCACAGGCGCACAAATAGCCCGAGGTACAGCCTAAGAGACTTTATTTTCCAAAGTTCCGGACAAAATCAAATAGAAAGCAGAGATGGCCACATGGAGGTTTATATGTACTTTAAGTGCAAGTTGCAAATTGAAACTTCACAGAAAGAGAGGTTGTGTACAGGATCACATTTCACCTTTTTTTTTTTTTGATTGGGACACAAGAGTCACTTCATGCATTTTAGCATCCTCGCGCCGCTTCAAACGACAAGTGCATGTCTCAAAGGGCCCATCTTCTCGTCATTCCGATTTACAGTGCATTAACACAACCATGTACAGTGTCTGTGCATTATAGGAAAGTCATAACTTATTCATGCGATCAGCATAGAGACCCTTTATGGGTGCTGCTCGCTCAGGGACAAATAATCAATGCGGGTTCAGGAAGATTGTTCCATAATATTATTCTTCTATGGCCCGAGGTGATCGCATTTAACGCACCTAATCAAATTTTTATGAATCATGTTATGGCACAAAATTCATGCTCGATTTTATGACGCTTAAAAGCCCGAGCTGAGCCCTTTCCATATTTCAATTGCATGTGCAATTATTTATTACTGGTCTAATTTGCAAGATGGAGGATAGATGACTTTGTCAAAACTTTCAAACTCCTTCCAAACACCTTGAGGTTTCACGCTTACATTTAAAACTTAATAGCAGCAGACGTGGAAATTGATCGAGTCAAATCCACAGAGTACCAGGTGCTTATTAGAGGTAATGGATTTATTAGGGAGTAGGCGTTTATTTGTACTAATTAGATTGTATTAGATGCTTAATAGATGCAAAGCGTTTATTAGAGAGGAGCCCTTTATTTGTACAGATCCGACTGGATCTACTCGGCTGCAGAGAGTACCTGGCACTGACGAGAGGTAAGGCTTTTAGAAAGAAGACCTTTATATGTGCAATTCACCTCTGCGTGCTCAATTGTAGAGAGTACAAGGCACTTATTAGCGAGGTGGCCTTTATTTTAACAAAAATAAGTCTACCCAACTGCAGAGTGAATCAGGGGTGTATTAACGGTAAGGTGTTTATTAGATCAAACCAGAGGTGGGGAACCTATGGCTCGCGAGCCAAATGTGGCTCTTTTGAAAACTGCACCGTCTCACAGATAAATCTTAGCTGATATTTAACACAATAAATAATGAATAATTCCAGTGACATTTTAAAGTAAAACATTACAGAAATCACAGTGTTAAAAATAACGTTCGAAATATAAAACATTTGAAGCCTATTGAACATGCATCTCATGCATTTTAATCCATCCATTTTCTACCGCAATGCGGGTGTCTGAAGCCAATGCCAGTTGTCCTTCCGGGTACAGTAGAGTCAGACTCTACTTTTATTGGATAATGTGTTAGCCTACTCGGTCGGGTCCTTGTAAGGTCAAGAAGTAAACATCCTTCCCTTTCATCAAATAGTCAGCTAGATTTTGATGAAGAAGCAGGTTTAGCGGTGTGTCTAACATGCAATGATAAAATTTCATAGTCGAAACCGTAAAGTATTAAGCGGCACTTCGACACATGCCATGCTACATTTGCATTAAAATATCCAGCAGGAAGAAGGCATGTCAATCGTACCAACATCATGGCAAATCAAGTGGAGGAAACAAGTCAAGGACTTAGATGCAGCACCATACTTTCCCCTCGCTTTGGATGAGTCTACAGACGTAAGCCATTTATTGCAGTTTCAGTGTGACTATACGGTATGGTGCCAGTGACACACTGCGTGAGGAAAGTCTTGCCGTTTTGTCAATGAAAGGGTCAACGAGGATTTATTCAAGTCTTTCATTGAGTTCGCTAAAGAAAAAAAAAAAAAAAAAAAATCTACCAATGAATAAACTTATTTCAGTGTGGACTGATTGCGCTCTGTGTATGGTGGGGAAATACAGAGGATTTGTAGCGCTTCTTTGTGAACATGAAAATAAACCCATCCTAATTTTCTTCGCATTCTACAGCGAGTTGTACAACAGCAAGCAGAGTTGACTAGCAGACATTAAAATTTTTTTTAAAAAATTTAAAAAAAAAAAAAAAAAAAAAAAAACCCGCACACTAGCTGATTGTCAAAACTTGAAACACATTTCCTGTGATATAGCACACAATGCAGCGTGAGAATATTGCCGTATTGACCATGTCGGGCTCTACGTATGCATGTGAGCAGTCATTCTCACATCCAAAAAAACATCAAGGCAAACCTACGATCACGTTTAACGGATGCAAGCCTCAACGCCCGCGTGAAGCTTAAACCCACCGTGGATCAACCAGACTGCAAAGCCATCGGCAAAAACATGTATCACCAGAAGTCGCATTAATTGTTAGAAATATTGTATTTATTATTGGTTAGCTTCAGTATAACAACCATAATAAAAAGAATACATTCAGAGACTTAAATTCTAAAAATCCACGCTTTTAGCTGTATTCAGTGTTAAAAAAATATTATATGGCTCTCACGGAAATACATTTTAAAATATGTGGCTTTCATGGGCTCTCCTAGCTACAAATAAAATAAAATAAAATCTCAACCCCTGGATTAGATATTTACAAATGCTATTCTATCTACTTAACTGCAGAGAGTATCTAGCGCTTATGAGAGGAAAGGTACTTATTGGAGGAGGCATTTATTCATACCAATTCATTTTTATCGACTCAAATGCAGACAGTACCAGACCCATGTAAGCATATGTGAGATGGGGGGGGGTGTCTTCATTTTTAGAACCGCAATTCTATCTCCAGTATTCAACTGGAGTATCAGGAAGAGGAGGCTTGTAGTTTTCCATTTTTACTATCGTGATCATTGAACAGTATCATGAAATTACTATAACAAAGAATTAATACAATTTTAAAATGTCACTGTTTAATTGGAGGTGAGGAGTGCATTTGTTAATGTGGATGCTAAAAGAATAATGAAAACAACACATTTCCACCAAATGTGCCTTTTAAAACACATACTACATAAAACAAAAGGATCTAAAATACATCAGAAGAAGCAGAGTGAATAAAACCTTCTCGAGTGAAGCCAAACTGGATCTGAAGGTTGTACGATAATTGAGGCACGGTGTCTATTCGAGCGGACGGCACTATTTCAGGAAACTACGGAAACTCATATTTATGTCATTTTGCAGCACAGGCACCTCCAGGCGAGATGACTGAATCCCCATCTGGCTTCGAGCTGGCTTCTGGGGGAGCCTGATTGCTTAGGTTGCTGGGTGGCGTTACTTACTCCTCTCTTTGTGTAAATGTGTCAAGGGGATTGGCTTTGTGGCTCACTGGCTGATTATATGTCGCACTTTTGTGTTTCTAGGAGGACGCAGACACTGAATGCGTGCAGTCACAGATGCATTTAACCTTCTTTCTCCTTTACACCCAACCCCCATGTGGCCTTGTTAATCGCGAGCACCTTGGCGGGTGGGATGCAAGTAGCGCAAGCATGCATCGACCTTCCAACTGCTGATGCTGCTGCTGCAACTGTCTATCCTCATGAAAGGACAATACTTTGTGTGGCTAATAACAGTGAGCATTCTGATGGTCAGCCACAATAGAGCCATTTAGCTGAAACCTAAGTGCTGAAGCTATCATAACACAATTAATAACCACAGCAAAGCTTCTCCACTATAGTACATCTTTCATTATCTTTTTGAAGTTCCTTGCTCTTAAAGCATCCATCCATTTCATGTCTTCAATAGAATCACGGGTAACTTGAGCCTGTACCAGCTGACTTGAGGATGAGGACGGCTTGCCAGTCAATCTCAAAGCACATACACAGAAACAACCATTGCTACTCACATTCACACCTCAGGACAATTTAGTCTTTTTTTTTAGGATGCAATTTAGTTCTTTTTTTAGATGTAGCAGGAGACCAGCATTGGCAGCAATTCTGCGGTCGTGCCTTGTTCAAAAAGCAATGTGAACTTTGAAAAACTATGACTTGTGTTTAGGTTCACTTGGAAAACGGTATTTCTTTAAAATCAACGAATTGTATAAAAACTAGAGATCGTAGATGGCCGTAATGTGTGCAACTGGGTAGGATCATATATTATACTGCTTCATACTACACATATAATACAAGTTGTTTGACACAACCAATAGGTTCCAATACAAAAAACGTACCGCATGTTCAAAACACTGTCTATTGAACGACACTGAATCAATCAGGGAAATAAATGTCTTAACAAAACTGAAGAAAGACACCGAATTTGACCCATTTTGACACGGCATAATGTAAAAAAAAAAAACACACACAGAAAATTTGAACTAGGATCCGAATAAAACTAGGAACAAACGTCAGAACTTATGAACAGACGACTTCGAATCCAATATAATAATTTGCCCAAAGCCTAACCTCTTTGAAATGATGGCCAAATATATTTTTCAGAGCAGCAGTTTGTTTTTTTTCCATCTGCCAATGCAGTGGATGGAGGACGAGGTTTCAGGGTTACACAAATTTACAAAAATGGATTTCCTGAAAAAACGATGCACTCTTAAAATGCTGCTATGGATCTGGATAAAGGTGATGGAAACTCTTGTTTTCCTTTTCAATACAAAGGGTCCTCAGTTTACAACAGAACTGACAAAAGAGGTTTCAAGGTTAGGAATACATCAACATGAGGCACAAAAAGGCACACTCAGTTACCCATGTATTTACCGTTTATCATGTTTTATATTTATAGTTATGGCAGCGTAAGAATATGTCGTCATGCAGCACAGGAAGCCACTCTCAGTTGCTGCCGTACTTAACTGTTTTTCATTTGATTGTTTATACTTATGGCCTTGAAGTGTTTTTCATACAAATACCTACTACTGTCTTGTAAGATTTTACTACTGCGTTACCTAGGGGTGTAACAATTCCTTCATAACATACACTAACATAACATACATAATCCATACAGAAACACTTGCAATATAAATTTTACATATAAATTATATACTATTACCAACAAAAGATTCAATGTATACCCTGACATGAATTTGAGGCCCTATTGCCCAGCCCTAGCCACTTCCATGTTCACTGATTTCCCGTCATGCTGTAGCCCAATGTTTCCCAAACTTTACATGGCACACCACCAAACAAATGTCACAAAAGGTATGAATGGAAATAATGATGTTCTTGTCTCACTTTACTCACAAACTTACTTAGTGTGAAATGTGGGCCTGTTCGGTTAAACAAAAACCTATTTTTCAGTTTTATGGCAACAGGTGGATACATATTAATTGTACATTCTACCAACTAGTGGAAGAACATTTATTTTGTTCTGCCTGTCACTAAACAGTATGCCCCTAGCATAGATAGATGAAAAAAAGATACGTTATTTGAAGTAAATACTTTTTGGACCAATAAAAGTGAAATGGGATAATTTCCCACAGCACACCTGATGACATATCACTGCTATCCTCTACTACTACTGCCATTATTGTTCAACCTTGGCACTCATCTGCACTCCGCCGAGTGCCGTACTAGCTTTTGAGTGATTTTGTGCAGGTGCACGAAAGGTCCCGCAGGCGCAGTGACGCTCGCACCATGAGAAAACAGTGCAGTTAATCGTCAGCGTTATTTTCAGAAAGCACTTCTATTGGATTTCTTCATAAATTCTCATAAGGCACAGGATCAGCCCATTCTCACAGCCGAGTCTAAGTCACAGGAGAGTTGATGTGCATCGACTCCCTCCCCCGGGGTGCCTCGACAATCTGTTCATTCTTTACCATTTCACATTTGAGTCACCTTGTGGAGAAGATAGGGCCGAACACAAAGCCAAGTCACGTCGGTGCATTGTGTGGGTGGTGACTTTCCCTTAAAGGTTCTGCTCACCTCCTGACTGCTTTTATCAGCTATCAGACAAGGAAAATGATTTAATAGAGGAAAATGCCATAAAGAAAATCTTATCACATTGACCCCACATTTGAGATTTGTTCTACAATAGGAATAGGAGCTTCACTGTGCATAAACCCAAGATGGCTTGAGACTTGTTTTGCATGTTGATGAACCATCCGCGCGCTCTCAAAATACCCCGCCCTTTAGATATATGATCCGAGTTGGACACTGGGCCACTAATGGCCGTCACCAGCGTTTAATGCATATAGACTAATTACTCATTCGAACGCGGCAAACACGGAAGAGTAATTAACTGCAGCATGTTCGATTGTAAATCACAACCGACCGACGCGCTTCAACAGCACAGCTGCTTGTGTTGACAATATTTACCCGCTAGACCCCAGAGGAGGCCAAATCTATAAATGCAACCTAGATGTATCCTCTAATGTCAAAGCAAAATAAACAATGTGTAACAACACAATTACAGAAAGCTGAGGTCGCCAGCACGCATGTGACTCGCTGCAATTAAATCGGCAAATGACTTTGCATTTTCACAACGATCAATACAAAATCCAGCGATGCCTCTTTAAGTTTACTAACAAAGGGACTGAGTGGGAAGTACGGCTGGTTAAATTAGTCAGGGGGGGATATGTGCAAGCGCCATTCATTTGTATGCAGTGGTGCCTTGATAAACAAGATTTATTTGTTCTGTGACCAAGTTCTTAACTCAAAACACCTCACATATCTTTCTTCACTGAAATGTTCCAGACTCCCCCCCCCCCCCCCCAAAAAAAAATATAATGTGCTTTTTAATAAGAAACTCTATATTATTTTACTTCGTGAAAACATACAGTAATGACACAATTAAATAGAATGTTTTTGCCACAGTTTTAGCTTCAATTCAATGGACATTGTGCTGCTCCTGGTGTGCGTGCTTTGGCCACCTGCGAGCAGTATAATACAGCCATACAGATCTACTGTAGTCGGAGCTGGTCTCAGCTTCTCAGTAAAGGTCCAACAATTAATCGACACAATCAATAAGATTAATCGACAACTCTTGATAATCGATTAATCATTTGACTTTTCCAAACACTCAGAATTTCAGCCTGTATGCGGTAAATATTCTCAGAAACCTTTGTCGTCCTCCATGAAACCAGAAGGATTATCTTGTGTTTAATCAAAATAAGACATTCGCAAACATCTGCTTTTACTTTAGAAAGCAATGATCAACCTTTTTGCCTATTTTCTCACGTTACAGACTAAACCAGTAACTTAATCATAATTCATTTGTTTGCGCATTTTTGCATTGTCAATTTGAATAAAGGAAAGGAAATTAAAAATGTTTTTGAATGTAACATAATATGAGTCATTCTTCACATAGGATAAAGAATATATACTGTGATTATTGTTACACTTTCTATCTGTATGTGTTGCTCAAATACCCTTTGCTTAACGAGTTGTAAAATCGCAACACCAATGTTATTTATTAGCCCGTCTATGACATTTCCCATTATGTGTTAGCACTAAGCCAACAGACTACAAGGCAGCGTTATGTGGTTGTTTTAAATACACAACATGTAATTCTCTTTTGTATGTTTAATTTCACAGTAAACTCCATCTGGGAGGGGCAATAACTAGCTTGAAGCCGCTTTTTAGATGTTCACTAGCTGCCAAAATGCTTATTTGTTGCGAAATGAGCTGAGCTCAGTTGATTGCCATCATGCAGCCCTTGTATCTCAAATGTATTGCTCGCAAATCAAAGCATCAAATCAGCCGAACGATGCCACGTACCTAAAAAGAAAACTCACTCATATCTAATGGCACTACTGTAATTGCAAGAGGCGACGGAAGTCGCTCAAGACAGTATAGCAACAAAGTCGCTAAATTGACAACACTGCGGTCCCTCGATTCGTCACCTGCGCTAGCACTGCCCCCGGTCGTCATGGTAACGAAAGCAGTCCATCCCTACAGGGAATTCTGGTACACTTTGAATGTTTAGTATTTCCACTAATTCAGCAAGACCTTCATTCCATCCTAATTCATGTCACGCGAAGCAACGGGTGGCCTTAAATGCAGTTTTTTGCAGCAGATCACATTTTTTTTGTTACCCCATGTCGGGCAAAACAAGGTCCTTCCCGCTTTCGTCCATCCAGCTTCAGAAGGCCCAAGAGAGGCTAATTTAGGAAAGCCTCTCATTAGTGTGGCACAAATCAGGTAAGTGATATCCGTAGAGGAGTCAAGCATGTTAGCAGACTTCTTTGACGACTTCTTCATTGCGTCTTTTTAATTGGTTTTGCGATAGAAAGGTGTTCATAAATACTGAAAAACAGTGTCCAGCCAGGGGACACTTCAAAGTGCAGCGCACCCCTTCATTAGCTTGCTGCTTTCTCCATCTCAGGTCAAGTTTACTTAAGGACAAATTACATTGCTGAGTGTAACCATGGATGCTGCAAAAAAAGTCAGTCTTTTTAAAAAAATAATTAATACATAAACAGTAGACTCATCAGTTGATTTTTCAGTTCGACACGTGAAAAAATATCTATGAACTGAGAGATCACTACAGTATCAGTATTCTTTTCTGCAGACAAATTCAGGCATCTATTTGGGGGAGGATTTTTTTGTCTTAGAAAATTACCACGAGTCACTGAAAATTACCACGAGTCACTGAATTACCCAGTGACTCGTGGTCGGCAGTTTTTGACCAACCCTCACAGTTTTTATGGAGTCAAAATAAATTGTATTATAATTTCTTCAGTGTTGCCAACTTAGCGAGTTTTGTAGCGATGCAGCAACTTTTATGACCACTTTTGTTTTTTTTTGTTTTTTTCTCAAAAAGAGGAAAAGCGACAGTGCCAAACAAGTGCTACTCATCTTAGCAACATACCCATTTGCTGCACAGTGGATGTAAGAGCAGAAATCACCCTGTTAATGATTTATATGTCCCTACGAACAGCTAATATGAGTTCGTTTTTTTTTTTTTTTTCCTCATAATCCCAGCAGACTTTAAAAATATAGAATACATTATGCACACTGTAGAGATGCTTTTTTTGTGAATGTCGATTAAATAGTGATGTAATGTTAATGTGTGTATATATGTAATTCCGGTGACTGCTTATCATGTTTGATATTTCTACAATATTTTGTAATTATATCAACATATACCTGCATCTAAATTCCTTCAGAAAATGAATTGCTCCACACACACACACACACACACACACACACACACACACACACACACACACACCATTATACACACACCATGGCGAAATTGAATTGAAACAAAGCTCAAGTTCAATTAATATTGCCCTGTTGCTCAGTTCAGTTAAACCAGGTATGCAATTTTTTTCATTAATTTTCCATACCGCTTATCCTCACTAGATGCTGACAAAAGATGCGTAGAGTTACCCAAATGACAGTCAGCAAAGTACCATTTTTTGACACCCTTTTTTGGATCCACAATAGTGTCATGGTACCTAAGGGGTGGAGCTAGCTACACTGCGGTCTATTGATTGGTGAATGCAAATTAACTGGGAGTGGGAATAACACAAATAGCGCCTATTGTTAGACAAAAAAAAAAAAAAAAACAAGAAAAAAAAATGGAACTAATGTACTGCTGCCCTTTGTTTACAGTGTGTCTTTACTCTTTGTGGTAGTATTTATTGGCAAGTATCACTGCGATGTTGTCACGTTATTTATGTAGCTGACGCGGTTATCAAGCATCCCACAGTGGAAATACAAACAAGATCATCATTTTCAGTTCTAAATTGTTCAGTACAAATTACTTTTTGCCAGATTTCTACCAAGTAGGGGGGTATTTGGTTTACAATGAAGTCCGTTTCTACGACAGCGACGTAGCCTGAATTACGTAAAATTGAAAACTGTAAATATTTGTATGAAAATACACATTTGGACCTAGAAATAAAACAATCCAAATGGAAAAACAATAAGTGCAACTGTAAATTACTGTGTTTTTGTAACTACTTGTAACCTCAAAAATCCTATATGTTGGTACAGCGAATGTGGGTTTCCATTGTCAAACACTGTAAACTTTTGGACACCTTTCCATTTTGAAAGTGGTACAGTCCCCTAAAGGGTGAAGTTAAACTCATAGTAATCTGTTGGTCAGGAGACTGATGACTTCCATGTCAAGAGGATTAGAATGGGAAGAACACAAAAGCTGTCAGTTTGTCTTTTTGTAATACAGCGCCACATGAATGTCCTCCATTGTTGTCCTTCGCTTACGATGTTGTGTTCCTCTTTGCTGTCGCACTAATTACGCTCTCTCCCTGCAATGATGTCACACTATTTACTGTGCTTGGCTGACACATGCCATCCCACCTACACGCTTGCAGAAACAAAGCCAGATACTGTTCTAAACCAGTTCCAGCCAAGCTGTACCCTTTGTAGAAACAAAACTTGAGAGCGAAAAAACATACTGTGAAGAAAAGATAAGCACTAAGAGTAAGACTCACACACAGCTGCGAAGAACAGAATAACATTAGTATATCAGTAATGATCAGCGAGTGACATAGTGAGTCACACGCCACTTTAGTGTTCTCAAGGAGAGGGGCTGTAACAAACAGGTTGTGCTCAAAAACACAGTTTACCCTTATATCTTAATTGAGGCGACGTTAGGTGCTTGGAAGTCAAAGATGCTGAGAATTTATCCACATGAAACAGCTGCAAATGTAGGAGAATAGTATCACTCAAGTTGAGTCTCCTAGACTCATCCAATTTCTCATCAAATTATTCTACAGGACATACTTTATAAATGAAGACGGTAACATATTGAGTCATGCACAGCACACTATACGAAACAAACATACAGGATCACAGATGCTTCAAACCCCAACCCCCACTGCCCCACCCAAAAAAGAAAAGACCACAATGTGCACACAAATGCTGAATGCCAAATCTTTACGGACTGGAACTACGGCTCTTCTCTCGTGTGATATTTACAGCTACATAAATCACAGTCATCACACCGAGTGAACGAGCAGCCACTTATGTAATCAGGCATGAATATTTCATATGTTGTTTTGACCTCCAATTAAAATACAAGGTGTGTCAGAAAAGTTCCAGGATCGGTGTCATCGAAGATATTTCAAACCCAAACTACGAGTTTCAACACAATCAGCAGTGTTTGCTTCGTTCGGTGCATGAGAAGAAGTGAGAGTTGTGGCAGAACAACCCGTGCCTGTTTCACCATGACAACGCGCCTGCTCACAATGCCCTGAGCATCCGACAGTTCCTGGCTGAGAAGAACATTGCCGCGCTGAAGCAAACTCCCCACTCGCCCGACCTGGCTCCGTGTATTTTGTTTCCTCTTTCCCAAACTCAAAAGGGTCATCAAGTGGGAGCACTTTTGAAGACGTGGACAACATCAAGATGGCTGGATTTTCTTATAGCTAACGTCCTGTCTTTACTTATGTTTATTTTTCTCTCTGTCTTCTCTTTTCTCTGTCTCTACCCTCTCAAACCTCGTTCTGTGCCACTGCAATTTTCAATAAATATCCATCGTAGTCCAAATAACCACAGAGGCAGTATATAAAACTCCCCTGCTGTACAGAAAAAGTTCCTAAATAAAAGGTATAGAGATCCTCCATTCTGGATGACCAAGCAGCTGAGCAGGAACAGGTTAAAAAAATAAGAAAAGAAAAAGAATAACTACAAGCTTTGGACATAATCACACTGGGCTTGTCCTCGCAAAACAGCTTTCTGATTGCCTTGTAGTCCACTGGCTCCAAATATACGCTCATGCTACTTTTTGGTACATAAGGACATTGTGCCGTTTCTCTTTATGCACATGATTTACAACAAGGATCTTTTGTTTTTTTAATTATTTTTTTGTAAGCAATGCCTAGGTTTATCTCAGTCATAGCTGCACGTAACTTCTAAGGCCATTTTTCAAGGAAGGAGGATGTGATGGTGTTTATTTTGATTTTTATTAACTGTTGGCAATGGTAGGGAGAGAAATTGTATTCAAGAGGGATAGGCCCTGTGCAGCAAAGTGGAAAATGCGGAGTATAATACTACTGCAGCATCCAGAGTGAAGACATATTAGTTGGCCAATATTTGAATGCTTTTCAAACCCATGTATCCTGTAATGTTACAATGACAAAATCTGCTCGACCAATGAGCTACCAGCAGTGATCTATGTGATGCATATAGTATCAGCTCGGCACGCGTAGAACCCCAACTGAACGGATACTTAGAATATTACTTGGAGTCCCTAATTTTGCAAATAGAAAAGTCTCAATAGTGAATGCTTATAGTAGTCCTAGTAATCATAGTGCTCCAGAGTAGGTCGATGCAATGCAGTTGATAAAGTCTCCGTCACTGGTCTTACAATGTACAAGCAAATTATTAGCAGAAAATGTACCTTAAGCAGGATACAGCCATCAATACATACACAATGTCCACAAACTCTTATCTAAAGTCATTTTACAGGCTGAGGCTTTTTTGTTGTTGTTAAATTCTTGGTAAGAGGAAAATTCACAATAAAAATAAAACATTTCTAAGAGAAGGATGTGACCGATTTTTTTCCCATTACTCCATACCACATTCCAGTATCCATAATAAAGCTTTTTTTTTTAAATGCAAAGACACTAGAGCTTGACCCAGTTGACAACATATACCAACGCAGAAATGGGACTGGATTAGAACCCCACACACAAAAACAATGACTCAATATGATAGACATTCCTGCAGTCTCATTAAAAAGTGACTCAGGGGAAATATGCTAGAGGGCATACCTCACTCACAATGGCACAAGAGCTTTATATCTTATTTATGTATTATGGCTCTCGCAAGTTTGGAGACTCTCTTTGTTATTAAATTCCAAACACAGCAATAGTCTCACGGTTCTTACAGATGTGTTTTCACCAAATGTCTAAATCAGTATTCGTGATTCGAATGTGTCTGCACCTTATGTCAATGAGTTGGAAATCTAATTTCCTCCATTACTTCCACACAGGCCATTACTTGGGGGGAAAAATGACACAAGACGAATGCACAGGAGACGCCAGTCCCTCGGAAAACATCTGGGAGCAACTGCTTAATGAGGATAAGCGGGTGTAAACACGTCAACCGGGACTTACTGAAATGAGGGTGGCGATCGGGTTTTCCTGGAGGCTGGGACAACGTATGACGACACTACTCGCACTTCAGAGGTTGATGGGATGGCTTAATTCTCTGTCCTTGGAGAATCTTTGTAATTATGACAAGTGCAATTATAACTTAGGAGCACGGTGTATCCCACCTCTCGAGCCAAAAAAGGCACCTAGACACTAATGGGGAAAAGTGATATCGAGGATGGATTGACGGATGGATGAATGGAGAGAGTCATTGCACAATGTAAGGGTACCCCTAATGCGGTAATGCTTATACGGCGACAATTGAGAAAATGATACATGGAGTCGTCAAGCAATTTAAAGTGACCAGTAGCGCAGTATTTGTGATATGACGACAATTGTGCAAATGGTGCAGCGAGCCCTCGAGTGTCCAGTAGTGTGGTAACCCTAACTCCCATTGATCAACAACAGTTATGCAAAATTCATAAGGACTAACGCTATACAAAATGGATGGATGGATAAAATTGCTACTCGCCTTCCTCATGTTTCAGTCTCTTCCTATAGAGATTTTCATATAGAGCAAGAGTCATCCTGGGTCGCTTCAGAGGGACGTGGGACTCAGTCATGCACTACTCGCTGCGATATTCCCTGCAGATGCATCACTTCTGCTGTCACTGTTCCAATCTGTGAAAATAAAACCAAGTGTAGCAGACAGCGACGTTTTCCATGATCACGATTTACTTTATCAAAAGGAACCCCGATCTTCCTGTTGTGTGACAGCTCGGGAAGTTGACTGCAGCACAAACAGATGGACACAAGGGAATCTTTTTTTTAGTGCGCACCCAATAAATGGAGCATTCTGTCCACAAGTTTAGGTGATGGTAGCAAGCCACCGGGGGATTCCCCCCCCCCCCCCCAGTGCTCTGCTATTAGTGTTGTAGCTTACAGGTGGCGGATACTCACTACCAAATGCTATTCTTTAACAATATGACTGAAAAAAAATGGGTTTACTTTACCCCTGCCTGTAACAGAAGACATTTTTCTGTTTACACAGAACGCAGTCAGGGAGAGTATTGCCTCAACTGCATGCACTTTCACACAGCATTCCGGAACTAGTAGTGTTCCGATCACATTTTTTTGCACCTAAGCCGGAGTCACTTGATTTTGAGTATCTGCCGATACCGCCAAATTTACCACCAAAGATTTGAAATATTGTTTATCTTCGACTAAAAAGTTTGAATTTGGGAAAGTTCAATATAAAGTCCTTAAGAGCCTTCTAGTGGATTATCAAACAACAAGTGAATCAATTTAACATTTTTACTATAATTGATAAGAATATTAATCAACATTTAATATAGTTTAGCATTTATACCGCTTTTGTACTCACACCATGGTGATGAAAAGTGTCACGCTCCAGTCTCCACTTTATTTATTTTTACAAGCCAAGAAGTTAAATCAATAAGTCAATATTCTACTGTGATTGAAGGTTTTTCTTTTTACAATTCAACAGTAAAACAAAAATTTGTTCTTCCGATCAATTCATCATAACATTTAGGCCTGGTCTACAGGAATGAGTTTATTTGTTGGCTATATCCAATGCTGTGTAGGTCATACTATAAAATAAGCCATTTCTTGTGTTTAGGGAATAATACTGAAGATAAACTTTCTCCTGCAAATCACATACTAAATCGCAATATTTGTTTGAAATAAGCAAAACAAAAAACCTTGCAATACAAAAACTCTTCTTTCTCTCTGCCCTGTGCCCGGTGTCCTTGAAGCATCCACGTAAGATCTCATCACTAATTAAATCAGCGCACGCGTCTAACTAATGTAGCCATGACAACTATTTCCCAAATGATCGCCGTGCCCTTCTGCAAACACATTCCGAGAAAATGCAAACCGATTATGATTTAACCCAAACAGGTCACATCATTTCATACTTAACTGATCTAATTCAATGTACAAGAGACATCATGCAAACAAAAAGCTAGTCAAAGGATGGGTTGGACCCACGGATTAAAAGAAATGTTTGATGTTTGTACCTTGGATACAAATGCAAAAACTCTCCATAGTTTTATTTTAATGCACTACTTTGTGGGTGGCTTTCTGGTCCCAGAAATTGTAAATCGTTCCTTGAAAGAAGATGTACAAAATAACTACAGAAGTCTCAAGTCATTATTATCTGATCATACAGTATGTGGCAGCCTGTTGTGGCAAATGTCCAGTAGAACAACACGTGCTTCCAAAACAGACAGAAAGTCAATGGAGTGAAGTTCTCCCAGGCCTGTAAGTTAGCGCATCAATACATCTGCATTGCATTAACTTTGGAACAGTGAAGACAGTTTGCTCTACATCAGTAGGCAAGAGTCACTTGATTTTGTTTCAGTTGGCTTATGGATTTGAATGTGACAAGCCTCTGGGTTTTGATGCCTTTTCTATTCTAACCAGGGAATGGTATAATAATCATACAGTGAATAATTGATCACTAAAAATCTAGTTAATTGTGTGGAACATACTGTTGACTAATCATGTATTTAAAGGACTCATGTAATACAGCAACCATTGACACTTATTCCATAGTTCTGGACTTAAAATGTCTGAAGAAAAAAAATCCCCCCAAAATAGACTCAGTCCTCATTTTAGCCTTGTTTTCTGATGACATTTGATTTTCAGACAGATTTTGGCAGACCCACATTTAGGTCGAAACGCATGTTAGCCTGCTGACGTCAGTGACAGACATTTCCTTATTCCAGTACTTGTTCTTGGTTTGTTCATAAATTGATACTATTGGTCTCTCCCCACTTCGGTGGTTATTTTTAAGCAATATAAACCAATTTAAATTGGTAAAAAATATCATGACAACGAATCTATAAACACTCCTGAATGCTCACAATGTCTGAGACGTGTTGCCTAATTTCCTCATTCTCTGGAAGCCTGCGGGGCCAATCTATTTTGATCATAGTTTGGATGTTTTTTTTATGACAATATCAAGTGAAAATAATGAGGTTAAATACGTTTGAGTAGGTGTATTGTTCAAATTGATGTAATGCTTTGTTGCAGAAGGAAAAGAAGCCGCAGGAGACATACGAAGTTAAGTGCGTGCAGATTCACATCCGCCTATATACAGGGGTTTAGTCAGCTCATTGTCTCTTACCTTTAAAATAGAGTTTTGGAAGATGACATAACGCAGGCGTTTGCTTTTGTGACGTTACAAGCTTTTTATTTGATGGTGGCGTCTTCTGGCCCCGGGGGAATGTGCTGGGCATGGCTGGAGGCCACCGCCAAATTCTACCATTTTAATCAATGACACCGTGATAAATTAGGGAATTTTTAGCATAATAAACTAACAACTGAACAGAATTTTGGGGTGCTGTTGTGTTAATGTGAGTGTGCAACAGTATATGATCGCTATATAAGTTATAACACCAACTTGAACAAGGCAGTGTTTGGAAACTCAAGCAAGATGGTTTTTTCCCCCTGAAAAGTCAGAGGTAGCTTCTGCCCAACTGCGACAATGTATAAAAATATGAGTAAATACTTCCCCTTGATAGTATAGTACATTCCTTTCTCCACATGCAGCAAATGTGGTCTCCAGTTCTATCGCTGACATCACACCAAGCCATGGTGCCGTATCGATTTTGACAATGTAAAAGAGCCGTTCCCAGGGCAATTACTTCTTTGCAGATTCTTCCAAAACAGATTGCTATTATTGGAAATGACTGCCAGTTTCATTTTATTCAGCAAAAATTACATAAAGACAATTTGTTAGTTGAAATATAGGCCATCTGGACACTATAGGTCCCTTAAGCATTACTTGGCCACAACCAGCAGAAGAGTTCTGCCTGTGTCGAGCAGCAACCTACGACTGTATCTGTATCAGAGCGTACTTTGTGCGTGAGAGTTAACTGTTGCGATAAACCCGTATTTTAAGTACGACTACTGATATAGTGTTGTTTCGTTTGCGAACGTTTCGTTCAAAAGAACACATCTTTTCAGTAAACGTAATGAGCTGAATTAGTGTATGAAATGATTTCGATCTTTGAGCTCTGCCGCCGTTAGCCAGCTCGCTCGGACCGGAAACAGAAGCGTTCGAGCCGGCTAGGACCGGAAACGGAAGCGTTCTGTGCGGTCTCGACGTGTTGATTGAGACGCGAAGCTGTTGCGGCGGAGAGGATCCAGACAATTTTCAAAATAAAACGCATTGACACGCGAATTACAATAGAACCGAAATTATATAAATTGGTCATTCTTTCTCTGCGGCCCAGTAACAAATGCCTTACGGCCTGGTACCGGTCCGCGGACCGGTGGTTGCGGACCACAGGTCTAAAGTCCAACACGAGGTCGGCTATGATATTTGTTACGTAGCATTTACTCTTTAATTGCAAAAACAATAGTTGTAAAAATATTGCTCTTTAACTAAAGATATCTATGTAGGGAAAACTTATATGCTACACTAAAAATATATCAATATTTAAAATAAAATATCAAATCATTTATTTTCCCTGAGTTAGTCAAAGATATGTAGTCACATCCCAACGGCCCATTTACGATTAATATGAAATAAAATTGAAATAACAAAATAAATGAAAATATGATTGATCATGTGGAAAATGACGGTTCTATCAACCGTCATTGCCACAGTTAATACTGAACCCATGAGGAGATTCAAACAATGCTGGACTGGATCGGTGCAAATCATGACTTTACTCTTGCTGCATCCAACGCATTCTAATGAGAACCATCCATAACCACTTTTACATTCTATCCCGTGGGTCAGCAGCAAAATAAAACTAACCTTTCATCTTCGGAACTAAATGGCCCCGGGCCAACTTATTATTCAGTTCCACTGAGAAATTGAACTAACTCGAGTGATACTCAACTTGAACAGAAAAAAAAAAAAACAGAAAAGACTGACCATGACCTATTAGCATCCTTGGCGCAACCAGCCAAGGACATCTGCTGCATAGCATTGCCCATCTGTCGCTCCCTTGATATTCACTATGATATGTACTTTCAAATTCTTTGCCTAAAGGCATCAAAACACACTGAAAGTATTTGTAGTAAATAAGCACCAAGACAAATTATTAAAAACGGACCTCTTAATTAGAGGACCTGAACCCCTAACTCCACAGAAAATAACATTAAGTCTGTTTACCATAACTTGTTAGGTGTTAAGCAGCTGCACTGATGATTTATTTAGAAACCAGATTGTGTTTTTAAATCTATATTAACATTTAAAATGTGCTACTTAATAGACGAGAATTCTAATGGGCTTTTTTTCCAGATCTAATGCATTAACTACAGCGCTGTTTTGAAACCAATTATTTCTAAATGGCTTGTTCCAGCACCAAAAAATAAAAAAATATCAAGCAAGGCATGCACTATTAGGGGAATATTTCCACTGTACACGAAGAGGTTTGTGATTGCATCCATCCATCCATTTTCTATGCCACTTATCTTCATGAGGGTCTTGGGTGTGCTGGAGAAACACAGCAGGTTCCTACCATGCTAAACCCACTGCTGTGCCAGGACCAGAACGAGGACAGGTTTTCCCGTTTGGCCAAGTTGTCCAAACATTACCTGGCTGCCCCGGCGGCAAGCACGTCATACAAAAGGATTTTTTCCTCAGGCTGCAAATTACCATCACGTGACAGCGAGCGAGCCTTCACCCCGCCCACGTCAATGCTATTGTGCTCTAAAAGTGTATGCTGTGAAAATTCAGCGTATGAGGTGTCAATTTGATTTTGATTCATCATGTCTTGAGGCAACTGAGGGAAAATGAAGCGCTCTACTTCATCCATCCATCCATCCATCCATCCATTTTCTGAGCCGCTTCTCCTCACTAGGGTCGCGGGCGTGCTGGAGCCTATCCCAGCTGTAATCGGGCAGGAGGCGGGGTACACCCTGAACTGGTTGCCAGCCAATCGCAGGGCACATACAAACAAACAAACATTCGCACTCACAGTCACACCTACGGGCGATTTAGAGTCCCCAATTAATCCATGTTTTTGGGATGTGGGAGGAAACCAGAGTGCCCGGAGAAAACCCACGCAGGCACGGGGAGAACATGCAAACTCCACACAGGCGGGGCCGGGGATTGAACCCCAGTCCTCAGAACTGTGTCGGTCACCGTGCCGCCCGCTCTACTTCAGGGAAGCATTATTCTGCTCAATACAACACTGGCGTGGACACAGGAGATCAGAACATTCAGAGAGCGATTCAGCTATTCCATCTGTTTATTTATATGTTCCCTATTTATACTGTTCACGGCAGCAGGTAGCTGGAGCCTGTATCAGCTGACCTCCTTATAGAGCGGGACAACCATTTGCACTCACAGTGACACCGTCACTCAGTGGGAACTCGACCCACTTGAAGGCCCATTTGGACAAGCCGTTGAACAAATTATGAACTAATCAAGGTTTCTCTTCCCCATTGTGGACTAAGGGAAATTTAGTCCAATGCATTTAATGATGCCCAAGAACAAGACAAAACCTTGCAGTTACGATAGAATCCAGATACGGCAGGGGGTGGAAAAAACACACTCCTTTTCCATTAAATATATTTTTCATCATCTTAAAACCAAGACTTAATTTATTATCTATGGTATACAAATCTAATCCTATGGGTTTTATGTTCCAAATGGGATTAATAATCTATGAGGAAGATTTTAGAAAGAAACTCGGCAAAGGGAGGGGGGGGGGGGATAAGAAATCAGATGAGGAGATGGTCCATGAAGACTTGTTGAAACAAAACATGACTGGCAGCTCTTATGAGACGCTCCCTTGTGGTCGTGCATCGGAGGAAATCTTGTTCACATTCTACGAAGCTCTGTATAACCACTCCCCCACAGGACCAAGCAAAATAGACTGAGCGAGCGAGATAACACTCATGGGTTCTTGCATCACACACTCTACGTCTCTTTACAAGGGATTGCGCAGCAGCTCTGAAATCCCGATTCTATGACACCTGCGACGTGCGGTCAGGTTCTTTATCAGCTCAGCAGCATTCATTCCCGGAAGGTGAAGGTTGTTGGTGGCCGCCTGAGTATTTGGCGCTTAGTTTCAACCATAAACAAGCTGAAACCAGTATATTCAGCGAGAGATAAAGTCAACTACGGTTGAGATCTCGGGGTCCTATAAAAGGTGGAAAAAAACAGGTACAGCAGCAACATAGAGGAACGTGAACAAGGGAACATTAAAAACAACGACAAAAGATTTGGACAAGCAAGTTATTCCCCATTCAAGGCCTTATTTAAGAGAATGTTGTTGGCTCCAAGAATGAGTCTGGCCGAATGCGTTGTGTCTTACGCTAACCTAAAAACCACCAGATTCTGGCAATTAATCTGAAAAGAACACATTCAAGTAAGGTACATTTTTCCAGTTATCATTAGATAATTTTGCATTTTTGTTACTTTGTTATTCGTGTCACCAAAGCTACCGGGAACCCATTGTTTTGGTGACATAAAAAAGGCTGAGCCAAATCTTGCTAGCTCTTGGTTGATAAAAACAGTAACACGCAACAGGATTTTTCTTTCTTTTAAGTATGTTTATGAAAGAGGGAAACTCCTTTTTTTGTGGCAAATTCTCAAAATGGGTCACGGAAAAATGATGCAGTCAGAAGTCTTGTGTGGCACAAATGGTTGTGACCAACCAACTTCTGCACTCAGACGTTGAGTTTTTTTCCCTATTGCCCCGCCTGGTATTACCGTACTATAATTGGCTGGCCTTTTGGTCACTAGCCCCTTTCACACTGCTTTCCAGCCAAATTAGAGCATCAGAAGCATCACGGTTATTTGCCTGTCCCTTTCAGAGAAAATCTGCCAAGACAGTCTCCAAAGTGCACATTCACACAGCTGTTGCTACTTGGCAAATTCAATAATTAGATGCCTGGTAACGTCAGAGCCTCAGTCTGGAACAGCAAAAACTGTGGTCAACACAAAACGGCTCGGGTAGTGATGATGATGATGAGAGCTTTATTTGAGACACAGAGAGGTCCCTATCACATGTAATGAATACATGCATACAGATCTATACATTGCTAAAAATAAGGGAGGGGGGAAAAAAAAGGTATAAACATGTACGCCGGTGGCTTCACTATCTAGATGCAAACCTTACAAAGCTGCGTCTAGCAGTTTCGGGTGTTCAAGCTTTACATTCTGCTCACTGCCCCTTGGTTTACACACAAACGCAGTTCCACCTCTGTTACGCCTTCCATACCATATCGGAGCCTGCAAATACACGGGTCAACTTTAACCCCCAATGGCACATTGGTACCTTTACACACAGGAGCGGATATCAAACCAGTGTACAACTGTAAATGGACAACCTTGGAAACGGACAAGGGGCCATTTTCAATATGGATCGCACCCTATAGAATATATATAATATTATGGAGGCTAACGGGGGCCCTACAAGAAAAAGAGTTGGAAAGAAAATAGGTCTGGCAAATAATTTCTAATGTCATGTCTTGCTCCTTACAGATTCTGGCAGCATTAACTCATAAACTCAGGTTTACATTTATGATTTTTGGCTCCAACCATTTTCCGCACAGAAAAGGGAGGAAACGTCACTCTTAACATGGCCCCCACGACAGCATAATTGCTCAGGATAATCTTTCAAAGATTTTCGACAATCGCGCCCTTGCTGACTTTTAAAAAAAAAAAAAAAGATGTATTTTGGCCCAATTGGGAGTTTGTGTGGAGACATTAAAAAACCTTCTTTAAAAAAAAAAAGTATTTTATTTACTGTATTTTAAACTTAAAAGACCTAAAAAAAAAAAAAAAAAAAACAGGTCACAAAAAAATATTTTTCCCCCCCTGAATTTACAGAAGGAGCAAATTATACTAAATTGTCGCTTAATTTCCCCAGTAAGTTGTGCCATTTAGCAAAAATGTGCAAAGATACCTCCTATTTACAAAATACATTCAGCTTGCCCGCTCTCTTGTATACTCACTGCATAATTTACCGACAATTAAATCTTAACAATTTGCTACCAAGAATGGCACCCAGTAGACACATAATTACCCAAGATGATTTAGCTGCTGAAAGAAATGACAATAATGGTGAAAAATGGGAAAAGTCTGTTTATAAAAGGTGATTTGGGTATTCCTAGAAAACGATTCATGTTCATAGAAAGGCAAGAAGGAAATACTACCGAGAACTTGTACGACAAAGACTGAAAACAACATGAACCAACCATGAACCTTTATAGCTTTCTTATACACTGCTTTGTCTGAAAGCTCAGATGTAGCATCAAATTCGCTAGCTTCGATTTCATTGGCTTTCTATTGTATTTCCCATTTGAAAATGTGGGAAAATGGCACAGGGCTTGACGATTCACTGGGATCGTTGCACTACCTGCTGACCTCAATTAGCAGTCAAGGATACATTTGCTTTCTATTTGCAGCATGAAAATATATGAGGGAACAACAGGTACCGTAATTTCTCGTGTATAATGCGCATTCTTTTCCCAAAAAAATTGTCGTCAAAAGTGTGCATTAAATAGGGGCAAATGGAAAAAACGTTCACATTTTATAAATGTATGCCACCATCTAGTGATTACGAAAAAGATGTACACTTTCACTCCAAAATGCCACCGCCACCTAGAGGTTATGAGAAATGTGTACACTTTTTTTAATATGCCACCGCCACCAAGTGGTTATAAAAAAGGTGTAGCCTACACTTTCATTCCAATACGACAAGGGTACGCATGACTGCATAATTGTACAGTTGTGCTCATAAGTTTACATACCCTGGCAGAATTTGTGAAATATATATATATATATATATATATATATATATATATATTTATTTATTTATATATATGACTGATGACTGAACAACAACCATCATTAATTTCTTTATGGTTATGTTTTGTTTAATGATAATGCTTTCCTGAAAAGCTTGACCATTTAATTTGAATCCCAATAAAATAAAATGAAATGTGTTTCGCCTGGTCTTTCATGTTTTCTTTAAAGAATTGTACACATCTTACAAATTCTGCCTGGGTACTCAAACATATGAGCACAACTGTTTTTGTATTTAATTAAAAAAAAAGTAGGGATGTGAATTTAAAAATAAGAGCAAGTAAATTTAAAAATCTATTACGTGTTCAAATAAAGTGCATCAGAATAATTATTTGAAAAAACTAACAAAATACAAATAATATTTCATGTTTTAAGTATAGGGGTACAAGCAAAATCATGCATTGTTAAAATGCATTATACATAGGTAGAAGGGTTTTCCAGAATTTTTAGGTCAACGCATTATACATGAGAAATTACGGTAAATACCAAAATCATCCATCATCCATTTTCTATACTTCTTATCTTGCTTAGAGCTTAAGTCACCCTGGACTGGTCACCGGTCAATTAAAAGGTGTGTATAGAGACACACCATCACTGAGTGCAAATGAACCACTCCGCCATAAGCGACCTACTCAAATCGTAGTGAATCAAAATATATGTACAGTTGGCTCACTTGTGGAACCAAATAGACGTTTGCAGATGTGTTTCAATTTGTTTTTATTGTCTAATGCACAATGAGTTCAAAGCTCTTAAAAGGAAATCCTCATGAGTTGTGAGCACGTAAACAATGAGCGTCGCTCGTGAGGAAAGCGTTTGATTATTTGCCAAGGTTGGCAGCGAGCGAGGCTACTGTGCAAAGTGACTGCCTGTGCTTGTGCATAATGCTAACGTCGATTATTTGACTCTGATGCTGAATGCTTAGTGTTCTCATTCAGCGGGCGCGGGCTTCACATCTCACTGACTGAAATTGCCTCAACGGTGCACATAAATACGTCTGCGTCAATAACCTCCTAATGTGCGAACTCCTTTAAAAAATAAATTACAAAGCCCAAATCCAATGAAGTTGGGGCACAGTAAACTTAAATAAAAACAGAATACAATGATTTCAACCTAAATTCAATTGAATAAACTTCAAAGACAAGCTATTTGTTCAAACTGATGAACATTATTGTTTTTTTTGCAAATATTCTTTCAGAGCTGGGGCAGGGGCAACTCAAGACTGGGAAAGTTGAGGAATGCTTAAAAAAACATTCCACAGGTGAACAGGTTAATTTGAAACAAGTTAGTGTCATGATTGGATTTAAAAGGAGCATGCCCGAAAGGCTTAGTTGTTCACAACCAAAGATGGGGGGGGGGGGGGGGGGGGGCGATGTTAACTACTTTGTGAACAAATGCGTGAGTCCAACAGTTAAAGAACGTTTATCAACAAAAAATGACAAGGAATTAAGGGATTTCATCATCTACGGTCAATAATATTATCAAAAGATTTAGGGAATCTGAAGAAATCTCTGCGCCGAAGCGGCAAGGCCAAAAACCAACATTGAATGCCCGTGACCTTTAATCCCTTAGGCGGCACTGCATGAAAAACTGGCATCATTGTTTGAAGGACAACTTCAACAAGCTAGTCAATGGCTTATGCCCTACAACTTTGGTCTTAAAATGAACAAGATACAACAACAATCTGCTTATCTACTTATTGTCTTATTTTTAGCAAATTAACCATTCCGCAGTGCTACAGTAACCATTTAAAGAGTCTGAATTGTTATGCTAGAAAAACACAGATGCCATTTATTCTTTCGGCTCCATCTGAAGAGCCCAGGAGAGGCTGTTTAAATGCAGATTAAATGCTGCTTTTTTTTCCAGCACTGCACTGATATTCACGTTTGGGTCATGCCGTTTCCAATGAGTTAACAAGTTTGATGTACTGCCAAAAGCATAATGCTAACCAGGACGTGTGCTCGCCGGAGGCTGACCTGCACTGAATTTGTTCACAGACTAGATGTGGCTAGAGCGAACTGCCTTTCAGTTACACTTCCTTACCTAGTATGTTCCGTGTGGCAACTAGCCTAATGCTCCATACCGAAAAAAAAAAAATCTCAATACAAATACGAATATATAGACTGAATACAGAAGAGTCATCGCAACTGTTAAATCCAATATGGATTCGGAAGGCACAGGTGACCCTAAGTACCCACAGTCCAGCTAGAGCACCTTGCACCTCTTCCTCTACTTTCATTCCATCATTTCCTTTTCCAGTCACTAATATAGCTTGCAAAAATTGGAGGGCGATAAGAGAAATCTGCATGTTCCCTTTGACGGCGATGTCTAACGTTACAGAACTAGCCCCTGTGGCGTCTCTGAAACAGGGTAGAAACTGGAGAAATGCCATGTCGTCATCAGAGGATGCTACACATTCTCGCTGAGGTCTCACAGAAGCCTTGAGCGGTATCCAAACCCATCCTCCATTTTGACACATTTGGGTGATGTGTAATACCTGGGGGGAGCTGCTGAACTTTGCACTGCACCAGCCACTCAGGAACACACTGTAACATCCACAGTCTTTGGGGAAAAGGCCTCTGTCTCTCGGCAAATACGCAAGATCGTTAGCGAGTGAAAGGCAAAGGGGGAGCTGGCTTGTCTTTTTCCTTTTCTTCGGGGACAGTGCCTGCATAGTTGTTCATATCTGTCTGCTATAATCAGGAGATGTGTCAGCGTTATCCGACTTAAAGCAACTTGATCGCTGAGGTTTTCATGCGAAGAAATGAGGCGTGCCGTCGCCTCGCTTAATGAGGTCGTTCCAAAGTATGGCTCCTATAAACAACATCGGCAACACAGAGCCAAAGGCGTCATATTCTTCATCTTCTTGGGCAGCCTTTACTTACTTTATTGCACGTCTAGGAAGGACGACAAGTGGCCTTCAAACAACACACTGCACCACATGAAAACAGCAAGCCTCTAATAAAATAGCACAACAAGCAATTTTGGTGCAGAAGGCCATCTATTTTTTACTAAATGCTTAATGTACATTACAGCTGTACTATTACATTTTGCACAAGACACTTCTTTATGACCATCTAATATTGGGGTATGATCCAACCACGGACAGAACCTTAAGGATATACAGCGAGACACAAAGCAGTCAGCTGATTGGTCGACAGAGAATCAGGACCTCTACAAGTCAAAATGCACATTTCGACCTCTTCTTGTAATGAACAATTGCATGCAAAGAATACAGAATGCAAAATACTGGAAGCCCGCCACTGTTGTCCTTTGTTTACTATCACCGTCCTCCTCATTGTTGAACTGATTGTTGAATTCACTGCCATTAACTCAGTGTCGCTCTGCTATGATGCCTATGCCTCGCGCCAGATGAGGTTTTCACCATTCCCAACAGTTGTGTGCCAAACAAATCTAAAATAATGCAGTTTTTCTACTGCACGGTACTGGCAACAGAACAAAGGAGACTTAAGGCAGAAAAAACATAAAAAAGAAGAATGGGCCAGTTTGTATCCTACTTAAAAAACAGCAATAGAGGAGAACGAGGGTCTCCGTATTTACTCCAAAACAGCCCATCATCCATTTTCTTTACCGCTTATCCTCACTTGGGTAGCGGGCTGCTGGAGCCTATCCCAGCTATCTTCGGGTGTGAGGCAGGGTACACCCAAACCGGTCGCCAGCCAATTGCAGGGTACATTGAGACAAACAACCATTCGCACTCACATTCACACCTACGGACAATTTAGAGTCTTCAATCAACCAACAACGCATGTTTTTGGGATGTGGGAGGAAACCAGAGTGCCCGGAGAAAACCCACCCAGGCATGATGAGAACATGCAAACTTCACACAGGCGGGGCCGGGATTTGAACCCCGGTCCACAGAACTGTGAGGCAGATGTGCTAACCAGTCTCCACCGAGCCGGCTACTCCAATACAGTTTAATGTAATTTCGAACTCATCGTACATTATCCATAAAAGAATAAATAGCTTACAGGTGATTTTTTTTTTTTAAATGCACCCTAAGTGAGTGTGTTCATGCACGTGTGGCAAAGACTCTCCATAACAGCAACAACCCAGGCTAAACTTAGCAAAGCTTGTCTCTCAGTCAAGATGCATCACTCCAACATACTTTACTGTACTACTTTCAAATTCACACAGGAAAGAAATAAAAAAAACAATAAGTGAGGTCCCACAGAAAAGAACAACATGAATCGGTGAATTTGCGAATAGTGAACTGAATATGCGGGGATTACAGTACTAGAAATTGCATCAATAGCAAGAGTACATTTTGTGCAGTGAAAAAATTGCTACAGTCAAATGTTACAATCAGACTAACGAGCAAGTTGTCAGCAGTTGAAATACAATTGAAAGCACGAGGAAGCCGTAACATGAGACATAAGCACGAGAAAGCCGTAATATGTGACATAAGCTATGAAAATATGTTGGTGACCGACTGCAAATTACAACGCGTTGCTGGAAATTTCATTTGTCCCATTGTGTTGTTGCTCGCCACAATGCACAGTCCAGTGTATCTGTAACGTAATTAGTCTTTGGTGTAAAATGTAATTTGCTCTGGGTATCAAGCAGGCCGTTAACATCCTGAAGTGCAGCCCTCTTTTGATGGGGTCGAACAGCATAGTGTAAATGAACATGTCAAAAGAAAGCCACATTTTAACGTTGCACATTTTTCTCTTTTCTTTTTTTTTTTTTTAAGGAATGGTTGTTTAAGCGAAGCAAAGCACTTCCATGGCTGTGTCATTTCCATCTGTGTTCTGATCTCGCGTGTCCTCCCTGCCTCACTCTCTTTCCCTCTCTGGCTTCTCCTCCGTGTGACTGTTCCACCACTAAAAGACAGGAACTATTCTTGTCAGGCAGCCAAACAAACCAACAACCTTTCTGTAGCAGACCACCGAGCGCACTCGCAGGCTCTCATCGCCAGAAAATTCTAATGAAAGGAAGAAAATGGAATGAGGCGGGAGCCGCATCAAGTGGTTTGACATAAAGCCTGCATCCCTCACAGTCACTTTAGACAAGGGAGCTGAAGTGACCTTCTCAGATTTCATTCTTAGATGCTTTTTTGTCTCCTCCCCTCCGCTCTCGCGCGCTACCTCCTTCCCAGAACATGTGAGTAATTGGAGCACTTCCGGTGTACAACGAGCCATGTTTTGCCTTTCTGCCACTATGTATATGTGTCCAGGAAGTGCTTCGTTTAAACGGTATCATCACTTTTGAGTGTCGGTATAAAATACTTGGGAGGGACAGAGGGAGGGATTGTGGTACATACGATGGGAAACAATTACAATCCTTGTATACCCCTCTGAGGGCCATACTAAATGTAATAAAATATGATGAAATAATCAAACATCCAGCTGCTTCCTATATTTTCCTACTTTCCTCATTAGGGTCGCAGGAGAGCGGAGCCTATCCCAGCTGACTTTGGGGGCAGAATGCAGCGTACAATCTAAAATGTTAGCAAACTATGGAAAATGTAGTCTGCAGTGAACCTAGCATGCATGTTTTGGGCATGTGCGAGAAGCAACACACACAGCGTGTGCTACATATGCTGCCGTAACTATAAAAACAAATGTATTATGAGCGTTCAGGGGTTGCTCTCAGGTTGTTCTTTGCAGAATTGTATTGGGTTATAGTGCTTCACTCACCTGAATTCCGTGCAGTCAGCGTGGGTTCAATCAACACTCAGTGATGGTGTGATTGTAAGTGTGAATGATTGACTGTCGCTATATGTGCAATCCAGAGTGTAATCTGCATTTCACCAGAAAGTAGCTGGGAAAGGCTCCAGTTCCCTGCAACCCTGAAAAGGATCAGCGGTAAAGGAAATGGATGGAATTACAAGGGGGGGGGGGGGGGGGCGGATCAGGTGATCTCAAAGACTGTGCGTGGCCCACGGGCCATAGTTTTCCAACCCCATAACATGAACATGAGTTTTGCACACAAGTATGGTTTTAGTGCTTAAGGATCAGTGTGTAATATGTCTGCTGATTTGCATATGTCATCATAATTCCTGTGACCTGCCTGTGGGGCGACACCTCTCTGTTATTTGCACCTGAACGCATCACTACCCTTTACCATATTGTGCCTTCATTTGAACCCCCCTGCCCACAGCATTTTATAATAACCTGCAAACCGATCATTTTGTGTTAAAAACACACACACAAAAGTTGTCACGATTTCCCGCGGATCGGCGTAATTAATTGCTCCATTTAACAGCTACAATAAGCGACGTCAATCGTCACAAAGTGATGTAAAACGCGGCTCGTGTTTCAAAAAAGAAAAAGGACGACTAATGCTCCGAACCCGTCCGAAGTTCTGCAACAAGGAACCACATCCAAAAGACCGGGTCGCTCGTGCACACAACGCCCATCGCGGAGCACTTTGTCCTCCCCGCCACCTTTTTCCTTTCCTCTCCCGGTCCACGCACGCGAAGCTTACCGTCGAAGACCTTGAAACGACGACGGCCACGACATGCGCGATTTCTTCAGTCCGGGTCGGTGTCCCGTGTCCACGGCGTACGTCCGGTCCATGTTGAGGGGGCTGAGGTACCGCTCGGTGTCGGAGAAGCCTCGCTGTCTGACGCGCTGGTGGCTCTTGCGCACTAGGAGAGCGTGGTGGAGCGGCGAGAGCGCAGCCTGGTTCTGCTGCCTCCACAGATGTTTGGGCGCCTTTGCACTCACGCCGGCGGTTCCCACGCCGCCGCCGCCGCCGGTCACCGGCGGCGGCGTGCCCGCTTTGCCTTGTTCCATTTCACCCCTCAGTTTTTCTTTCCTTTTTTTATTTGTATTTTTTTAAACACTATTTCGGGTGCATTCAAATGCAAATGTGTGCCCGAATCAGTAGTTTAGGCAAACTTTAAGGCTTCTTAAACTCCATAAAAGTCCCCCTCCATTCACCTACAGTGCATCCATGTGCTGTTAACTTGAAGGGGTACAAAGTTGCATATTTCTTTTTTTGTTTTTTTCTCTCCAAGTGTCCCGGAAGTCCCACTCCGGCAAAAAAAAAAAAAAAAAAAAAAAAAACGTGTTCAGTCCAGGACTAATCATGCATGTGCACAACTTAATGTGCAAAAACAATCAACTTGGAGTTAAAAATAAAAATAGTAAACATCTCGATTCCCTCCCCTGCTCGAGTGCTCCTGTGCATGATCCACATCCGGCGGCAAATATAGGGAAGCAAGCAGGATTGTACATTAAACATGAGACCCATCCAGAGCACCTCCCCTGCTATCCTGAGAATAAGAAGGCACAGGGCGGCAGGAGGCAGACGGCCACTTGGCCCAATCATTTAGCGACACTCAGAGCTGCAAATTAGCCCAGTGCTCTGAATGCCATTGAGGTTAAAAACATGAGAGAATCTTCAGACTGTGAAGTGCATACAAATGACTTACAATGGGACCAAAAGTAGCACCTTATGTCGTTCACATATTGTATAAATACAGCACAAAATTGGAGACTGGTTGATCTCAGTTTGTCTTGTTTTTGTTTTCAATGTATCATTCTTGACTGTCGTTTTCACATTTAAGGAGCCATGACGCTGGCGTCAGACGGAATTCTCGTATCTCCAAAGCTAATACTTTTCAGGAAACCCAAAACACAAGTTGTTTGTTGAGCCATGAACATTGCGATCATCAATCAATCATTTGTAAAAAAAAAAAAAAAAAAAAACAGCATGACAGATAGTATAGATTTGTGAAAAAAAATACATGAAATTCACCAAATTTGGACACGAGGTATCTGTTTAC
Organism: Phycodurus eques; assembly: GCF_024500275.1. Taxonomy (NCBI): domain Eukaryota; kingdom Metazoa; phylum Chordata; class Actinopteri; order Syngnathiformes; family Syngnathidae; genus Phycodurus; species Phycodurus eques. Next base: position 8,080,686 of record NC_084527.1, read on the forward strand.
TGGTGCTGTGGCACAATGTAGGCAGCGAATGGGACTGATGTATTTCCAGGTCACAGATATACAATAATACTAGATCATCTCATTCCTATGTGGCAGCCATGTTGAATGTGGGGCATAGACGTGGCTGCCATGTGACAATGGTTAAATCTATTGTCTATTGTACATAGACTCGAGAGAGCGCATCATGGCCGCTGCGTTAACTCTGAGGAGTACGAAACAAAAGTCTTTGGAGTCTGCAACATGCTATTTTTGGTATATTAACACTTTATTTTGTCAAGCCGTTTGCCTATGGCAATGGATTTGGAACTCGGAAGCACACAAATTCCTCGCGGCTCATGAAAGTGACTCACCTATGATGAGCACTCTACGTCAACAATGTCAACATGACCAAGCACACCAGCATGGTAAGTTTGGATAAAATGTGAAGTTTTCAAACAATTTCAAGCTTTTTTTATATATTAATTTACAATAAAACTACAAAACAACCATTTTGTACTGTACAGTAATGTGGGTGCATATGGCCTCAAAAAAAGTGCTTCAATGTCACGGACAATCGGCTATATCGGACACCCCCCGCCTCTATTAGTATTAGTTCTATCAAGGTTCCACTAGCCGGCACGGTGAATGACTGGTTAGCACATCTGCCTCGCAGTTCTGTAGACCGGGGTTCGGATCCCGGCCCCGCCTGTGTGGAGTTTGCATGTTCTCCCCATGCCTGGGTGGGTTTTCTCCGGGCGCTCCGGTTTCCTCCCACATCCCAAATACATGTGTAGTAGGTTGATTGAAGACTCTGAATTGCCTGTAGGTGTGAATGTGTGTGCGTATGGTTGTTTGTTTCTATGTGCCCTGCGATTGGCTGGCGACCGGTTCAGGGTGTACCCCGCCTCCCGCCCGAAGATAGCTGGGATAGGCTCCAGCAGCCCGCGACCTTAGTGAGGATAAGCGGTAAAGAAAATGGATGGATGGAAGGTTCCACTGTATATTCAAGTCATTATGCCATATACAGGAAGCCCGCTGACCTGTTTTCCCCCTTTGGTCATGTGACATTTCGCATATAGCGAATTGCGATTAAGTGCCTCATCAAGATACAGTAAAAAAACTGAAATGGTTTTACAAAATATAGTCTTAGTCCAGGGAACTTAACAAAAAAGCCACTAGCAACAAATCTTGTGACTTTTAGTAGTGTTATTGGAGATTGGTGGAGACTGCCGGACATCCACGTCCAGACTGCAAATGAATGGTGCTTTTGCAGAGCCATTACTGGCCAATTTAAATATGTCCCCCTCCATAAAGTGACCATAAAGATTCAATTGCATCTTCCCTCGAGGAGGTTCACCAAGCCACTGAATTACACTTTAGCCAACTAACGTAGCGGATCCGTGCGGAGACATCACAACTCCATCAAAGTTCTTCAAAAGTCCTTTGCTTACAAAAAGCACTGAACATGGCTTAACAGAAGCAAGGCTTCTGTTCTATTATCCCCATGACTACCGGCTATCATCTCCAACATTATGACAATGAAACACTTGATAACAATGGACAAAAGTAATTCAATCCCATCTGAGTTTTTTTGCTGAAATATCAGTTTGATGTTTGGTAAATCAGTTGAGTTAATCTTTTCAGTAAAAGTGTCCCAAAAAGCCAAAGGGAGAGAGAAAACACACTAGCTGAGTTAATCCTTTGACGCTAGCTGAAATGAGGTCTGGTGAGGTGTCTTCTGGTTTATGACAGTTCCTTGTCCCACATTTGAATAGGTAGGGGTTCTCAAACTGTGGTTCAGAGACCCCTGGGGTCTGGAGGCCATGAGTTGGGGTCCTTAAAATAATTTGCGATAATTTTTTTTTTTTTTTAAAGTTCATACGTAATATAGTAATATAACATAAAGGAGACTGGCAGATCAATCACAATAAATGCATTACTTCTCCCCACCATAACTTTGAGCCAACTAAAAGCACTTATATGTTTGGATGAATGATTATGATAATATTATGAAAATACAGATGCGTTTTTGAAATTGACTTGTTAAAAGCTGACTTTAATTGAATATAATATATTGGAAAGCTACAACTTTATTCCATAACATCCCAGCAAAATGAGTCTTTGCTCTTGTAAAGATTACAACCTTTTTCGTCGTTTCGTCAAACCATTATAAACCCCCCCCCCCCCCCCCCCTTAAAAAATAAAAAATAAATCAACATTCGCTAGTGTACCATTCCCACTTTTTTTTCTCTCGCAAATAGGCATAGTCCTTTGAGAAATGTCTCCCGTGTAAGGGAGAAGCCGGAGAGCCCCTGCTTTAAGGTATTGGAAAATGGAGATTCCACTGTACTAACAACGATCCATCTATTTTCTCGATACTCGTATCTCATTAGGGTCGCAGGTAAACTGGAGCCTATCCCAGCTGACTTTAGGCGAGAGGCTGGGTACACCCAGGACTGCTCACCAGCCAATCGCAGAGCACCATATTAATCTGTGCTTGTGCCTGCGATGACATCAGAGTCCAAAGAAAGTGCATCCATCTATTTTCCCTACCGCTTATCCTCAATTTTATTAAAGCTTCTGTTGATGGATTTAACAATATTTACAGAGCAAAGAGTGTTCTGTCAGAATATGTGTGCGTGTGTGTGCGTGTGCGTCTGCGCATGTGTTTATCCTCCACAAAGCTCTTAAGGTACACGCCCATTCCTCCAGAAACTAATAGCGCGGGGAATGCAATCTGCACACTTTTAACAGCAGACGCGTAATCTTCCTCGCAAACAAGGTGACAGAAAACAATGGCGGCAGGGAAGTGTAATGGCGCACCGCACACAGCATGAGCAGCAGCAGCATGCCTTTGTGTGACATATGTGTGTGTGTGTGTTCTTGTGCGGACCTGCACAGTCCACACCCATTTCATTCCATTTAAGTCAGTGTCCAAGTTAGATAATTGGCAGCAGAGTGTCCCGGCATAACCTTCAAACAAAACAACAGATGGGCAATTTATTTTTAAATCAGGAAAACCTTGCATAAAGTACTCCCTCTTCATATTCTGAGTTGCTCTGTTGATAATAGAGCAACTATCCATCCATCCATCCACTTTCTGAGCCGCTTCTCCTCACTAGGGTCGCGGGCGTGCTGGAGCCTATCCCAGGTGTCATCGGGCAGGAGGCGGGGTACACCCTGAACTGGTTGCCAGCCAATCGCAGGGCACATACAAACAAACAACCATTCGCACTCACAGTCATGCCTACGGGCAATTTAGAGTCTCCAATTTATGCATGTTTTTGGGATGTGGGAGGAAACCGGAGTGCCCGGAGAAAACCCACACGGACACGGGGAGAACATGCAAACTCCACACAGGCGGGGCCGGGGATTGAACCCGCGTCCTCAGAACTGTGAGGCTGACGTTCTAACCAGTCGTCCACCATAGAGCAACTAGTAATGTTTTATTATAATGATAATATTATAATGATAATAAAACATTACTTAAAATATTTTGGGGTTTTTTTCTGTTATGAATTTGATGACCTCTGCCAGATAACCCTAAAAATGGCTATGATAAATAAATTACTACGTTTACATGATGTGGTGGTTTATCATCCATTCAATTTGGCTGTAGTTTAAGCAAACTGAAATAAAATAAAATGCAATGCAAGTGTAGTACAGGCTCCCACTAGAAGTATGTGAAAGAATGACTAAATTAAACGTTGAAACTAACGCGTAGTGTTAGCTCTGGTAATTTTATGGAACTTAAGTCAGTTTTTGCATAATCCTAAAAAATAACAAACAAATTAAATAACCTACTAAATAAAGCAATGAAAAGTAACTATTCCATTTACGCAATTTGCACTTAGCTGAGGTAATCATAAAATGTGTGTGTCAATTCTGTATCTGATGTGATTTTAGTTTTTGCTGGTTAACTCAGCTAAGTACTAATAATAGCATGAACTAAAATGACACTGAGTAAGAATTTTAAACATATCTGACAAATTAGATTTAAACAAAACGGGAAGTCAAGGCGTTTTCTCCGGGTACTGCGGTTTCCTCCCAAATCCCCAAAACATGCATGATAGGTTGATTGAAGACTCTAAATTGCCCTTAGGTGTGAATGTGAGTGCAAATGGTTGTTTGTTTATATGTGCCTTGCGATTGGCTGGCGACCAGTTCAGGGCGTACCCTGCCTCTCGCCCGAAGATAGCTGGGATAGGCTCCAGCACGCCCGCGACTCTCGTGAGGATAAGCGGTACAGAAAATGGATGGAAATCAAGGAAATACTGTTCATTCCAGTCCTGTAGGTGGCAGTAATGTACATTGAAAACTGGCTGCCAACCAGCTTTTTTTCATCACAGCACCATCTGCTGGATCTGGTGGTTGGCCACAATGAAAGCATACTGAAGCTGCAACAATTGCAATGATATATATTGATACATTGATCTATTTCTTGACCGAAATACAAACGGTTCTTCCCTGAGCCATTTGTAATCCCTCAACAACATTTCACCTACAGTGGATAGAAAAAGGTCTACACACCACTGTTAACATTTTTCAGCACGAGCCATGTGCTGAAAAATTTTTTTCAGCACGAGCTATGTTCCGCAGAGATCTTCCACAGCATCAGAGGGATCTCATCTTACAAAGGTATCAGTCAGGACAAGGGTACAAAAGAATTTCCAAGGCATTAAATATACCATGGAACACAGTGAAGACAGTCATCATCAAGTGGAAAAAATATGGCACAACAGTAACATGACCAATAACTGGAAGTTCCTCTAAAATTGATAAAAAGATGATAAGAAAACTGGTCAACAGGCCAACAGCAACACTGATGGAACTGAAGGCATTTCAGGATTGTTTCTGACAACAATCTGTCTGGGCTATGAGGTAGCGTGCCAAGATTGAAAGCTTATTTAAAAAAAAAAAAAACTGTTACATGCCTGGCTACATTTGGCAAAAACTCACTTGAATTCTCAATGTGGATAAAATGACACTAAGCAGAGTTCAAACCTCTGCCAAAGCTTTAGAATCGTAACAATATCTTACTCGATTGTTGCATTTCAGTGCTGACAATGTTGTTGACGAGCATCACAAAGTGGAAGCCAGCTGCCACACATCTGCTGGATCACTGCCCAAATTGGCCCCAATGCTAGCGGACAGTCACAGCAAAAATTTAATGCGTATAAATGAATATATAAATGTATTAACAGTACATAACTCAAAATGTACCTTTCTCCAGAACTGCAACTAAAAAGAATAGATTATTATTGGGCGTATACCTCCCTCCCCTCTTAAAAGTTTCATGGAAATTAGGTAATTACCAAGGCAATCCATAATAATGACTGCAAAACTCAGGATGGGTGTTGGTGACCTCATTCATCTGAGGTGGCATTCACTCCACGACAAAACCCGTCTGTTTATCTTCAAACACACACATTGATTACAATTAGCACAAGCACACTGCTTTAACCACTATCCAGACTAATTACCACCTCGAGCGCTCGAAACAACCGCCATCGAAATGTTTGCGGTGTCACACGAACATCTGCTGGTTTGAGTTTTGGTGTTCAGTGAAGTTTCTCCAGAATGTTGTTTAAAAGCAATTTGGAAATTTACAAATGTTCCAAAACACAGTTTGTCACCGTCATGTTGTTTAGCAGAAACATCTAGCTCACTGGTAAACACTTGCATGTACTCCCACAATCTCACATATCTTGTGTATTTTGCGGCACTGGATGCTTTTTCATCACGAGCCAGTAATGAAAACATACAGTAGTAGCACTTTTGGCTACACCTTGCGTTTCCCATTAATACTGCACACTGTGTTATCAAAATGCATGTTCCATTGCAAAATACAGCCAAAAGTCAATGTTGAGAGTATCAAAGCGTAACACTTTTGTATAGCTCTCCTCACTGCGTATTGAATTATAAATGAGTCAAGAGCCTGAAGCAAAGCAAAGATGCATTGCCTTTGTTAACATTCTCTGCATAACCCATTTCCTCGCCACTGTCAAATGGTGTATTCATCCATTTGATTCAAAATGTATACGAGCGAGTGAGGGTTGTCACACTTGCTGGACTGCTTAATAAGTAGGGTTTATCTGGAAATATGTGGCTTTCGACACCCAGAGTATATCCCACAAGATGATATATAATGTTGTATGTATTGGTTGCTCAACAGGGCGACCAAGTTCCAATACGAAAATATTTTTTCGTTATTCAAGTTATTTATCAACCAAAAAACACAAGGGAAAACCTTGCTCCCAGGCTCATTTGAATACACATATATTTGTTGTCTTCAGAAACTTGTCATTTTTGTTATTAATTGGCTCATTATAAATGCTATTCCACACTTCAATACTGGTCGCAGACTTTTGCCTTCTGCATTACTTTTAAAGTTTTTCATTGATGGTGAATGTAATAAACAGTATTTGGTACTTTGTTCACACACATTTGTGCCATTGAGCTACAGTATGCATTTATTATAGAGCACTTTGTTACTTTGTATTACAGTCATATCTCTGAAGTTTTGGTCATAAATTCAGATTTCAATTGATATCTTCTGGGTGGAAATACATCTTTAAAGTTGCCTGTGAAAATCCTCATGCATTGTGGAACGGATGAGGATCGGATCTATCCATTTCAAATTGATCTATCCATACAGTATATCTATCCATCTATCTGTCCACCTATGCAGTACATCCATTTGGCCATCTGTGCATCTATCCATCTACTCACCCTCTCTCTCCATCTAGCCATCCATCTGTCCATATATTGTACCTACCCATCCTTCTACTATATCTATCCATCCATTTATCTGTAGATCCATCAAAGATTTCGAGACAAAAACTTTCAATCCAAGTGTTGTTTCCCCTCCTTGTGGGAAATCTTGTGAATATCATCCAATTCCATCTGCCTTTTACCCTTACTACACAACTTCATTCGAATCAAAGAATGTGTGTGGCCCCTGGTGAGTGCTGTTACAAACACAATTAGAACATAACAAACATGCAAATTGTTGTGAAATCTGGTATTTACCTCCAAGGAGAACAGACAACAGAAAAGTGTTTGATAATCAATCCACCCTGTTCTGTTCTTTAACTATCATCAAAGAGTTACACAATCATTGTCCAACTGGTTGAAAATGATACGCACGCACACACACACACACACACACACACACACACACACACTTGGCAATAGTCTTCCCTATTTTGCGGGGAAAAATAACAAACATACAAAATTAGTCTAGTCGACTTTGGGATGTCTTTTCATCCTACGCCAATTCCATGCCGGATGATGGCAGAATGATTCAGTCGAAACCACAAGTAGCAGCTTTTTGCGTTGGTGATGCATTGTAAACAAAGCCGCAGAAATGTCGAAAACGCAGACCAAAGTCTGGAATGAAGGAACAATAAATCATTTGTGTGTAATGTATCAATGTTGCCTGATCATGTAAGCCACACAGCATACTGGAATGTCCTTTTTTTTTTTTTTTTTTGCTGTTGTTGTTACTGCTACTTATCAATCTCCCTTCTTCCCCTTTGTATTCCATTAGCAATGCTTTATTAGCCAGTCTCTATAATGAAAGCCCCCATAGCAAGTGAGACTTATTAGTAAGCGGCTGCTCATCTCCTTGTTGTTTATCCACTCACTCCAGGTACCAGCATTCTTGGCAAGCAGAAAAACAACATCAGGAAGAGGTAGGAAAAAAAGTGGTTTTCATTCCTCATTTGGTACACTGACAGAACTTTGAGACGCTGGTAACGTGACCGATGCCCAATATTCTGTATCGACTGTTGAATCAACGATCAAAGCCAGGTCAGAGGATACCTTGTTTCTTTTGACGGACTTCCACTGACAGATGCATTTGACCGTGGAATGAATCCATTTGAACTACTCAAGCTAGCTACGAACGTCCCGATGGGAATGTCGTCTTTTGATACGGAATGCTGTATGAAAGGTTTGTTTGTCTCTCAAGAATGATGCCAAACACACTCAACATTCTCCTAACTGGAGGGGGTGTCAATCGTCTTCTCTCCCTTATTCCAAGGTTGTGTCCTTCAAGTGGAAACAAACTAATGCACTCAGTGAGGTGTCGCTTATTTGATGATATTTATGTTTGTTTACTTATTTATTTCTTTTAAATACAGCGGCATCTCCAAAGTTGAACCACCTGGAAGGTTAACCAGGTTTTGTAGGGGGAAAATATGACTGAAAAGTCATGCAAAGGCATCAATTCGTGACACTTTAGCTCAGCGTGTTTTGTGTTTTCTGTGGATTTTGTAATACCACCACATGAGGGCAGCAGTGATGACAAAGCGGAAAAGTGTGATGGTAACCATAGAACCAGAAATGACGATCTGCAAAGGATCCAGCGTCATATATATCTATAAAACCCCAAAAGGTGACAGTATCACTCTGTAAAAAAAGAAATATTGACATTATTGTGTTATGAGACAGTTTTATTTTAGTATTTACTCGTTAAAATGTTGCCTGTGCAATGAGCGAAGGTTTGATAATGGCGAAGCCTGGACCAAATAAATTTAGGGTACTTTAAAATTATTGAGAAGTGAATAGTTTAACTTTATTTAAGTTGTATTTAGTTAAAACACTGCTTAGTACAAATCTCCTCTGGGATTTTCTGTTTGTTTGTTTGTTTGTTTGTTTTTTAATCAGAACAACTTGGAAGGGATTGGGGCTGCATGATGAACTACTGCTTAGAATTTCTGCCTCACAGTTCTGAGGATAGAGATCTCGGCTCCGGGCTCCCTGTTTGGATGGTTACATGTTCTCCACATGCCCGCCTGGGTTTTCTTCAGGTATTCCAGTTTCCTCCCACATCTCAAAAACATGCATGTTAGATTCATTGACAACTCCAAATTGTCCACAGGTGAGGATGCGAGTATGAATGGTTGTTTGTCTATATATGTCGCGCGATTGGCTGTAGACCCGTCCAGGGTGTACGCCACTTATAGGCCAATGTCAGCTGGGATAGGCTCCAGCTCACACGCGACCCTATGCTATCCTGGATGGATGGATGGATGGATTGTGTTCAGCTTTGGAGGTTCCACTTTGCTTTGTAGAGTGGATAAAGGCCAGCAAATATGACAGCAGTAGAGATGTTTTACATTCCTTCTGGCAAAAGGCTGTTTTTGGCTGGTAGGAGGCATGTTTTTTAGGCAAGTTACAGATTCATCTAATAAGTGTGATGACTCACAGCGCCTGGCAGTCATTTGAAAGAGATTTGCAAGTTATGAGTCCACTACATATCCAGGATAAATGACCAAATCATATTCTAGGATAAATTAGGAACCTCAGTCTAAAGGGACTTGAAGCGCCCATCCAATGCACATCTAATTCCTTATCATCATCTGCAAACCGATTGAAGTTGCCTGAACTTTCAGAGACCATAACCTTTTTTTTACCCTTTTATTTATTTGACATAACCAACATGTCTCTACATGTTGAACTGCGAAGCAGAAAAGTCACGATCTGCAGCTGATCTGAAATGGCACATGCTTCGTATTCGTATTCCTCCAAAGCAGCAGAAGAGCACACTACTAGCGTATCCAACATAAATAATAATTACTTTTGAGTGTCACGCTAAGATATATGTTCCATTATTAACCATATCCATTTTATGGTAATGTATACGGTCTGTATTCTCAAAATTCTGTGAAGGATGTTTACTAATACATTTTACATCAATAATATCCAAAAATGTAACTTCGAACTATATGAGAAAGTAATATATTAAACTATATATTTTTTTACTTATACATTATATTACTGTAACAATTGAATTGGGATCAAACTTTAATTACTTCAATAAGATTTAGGGTTCTCAAATTTTTGGGGTCCAAGGACCCCTTGCAGGGGAGAATTTTGTCCAAGGACCTTACCATGTGTAGACCTCTAAATACCATTTAATTGTTATTCAAATGTTATATTAAAATGTTGTAATGTTACAACAACAAATTCTAATTTCATTTTCTACACCGCTTGTCTTTAGCCCCAGCTGACCTTGAGTGAGAGGCGGCGATACACCCTCGACTGGTCCCCAAACAATCACAGCAAATTCCTATTTTTAAAAAAATAAATTGTAATGTTATGAGAATGAATATGTATTTTTTTCAAGAAAGAAAAGTTGTACTCTTCCTGAGAACAAAGACGTATTTTGTAGGAATAAGATGTTGTAATCTTACAAGAACAAAGCTGTATTTTTCCAAGATAGTCATAATATTATGATATTAGAGTCAAAATTTGATGAGGGAATAAAGTCAAGTTTTAATAAATGAATCTATAACTTTAATCTCTTAATATTATATTATGCCTTTTATTCTGGAAAAGACTAATTTAGTCGCAAAAAAAGGACTAAAAGGACCAATGAAGCAAAGATGGAACTTCAAAGCTGTTTAGACTGCACAGACTGGAGTGTCTTTGAATATTCAGCTGGCAGCCTGGATAAATATACTGGACACTGTCACATCCTATATCAGTTTCTGTGAAGAGGTTTGTGTACCAACAACAAGCCGTGGTTCACTGCCAAACTTAAGCAACTTCGCCAAGCTAAGGAGGACGCATATCAAAGCAGGGACAGGGCCCTGTATAATCGAGCTAGAAACCTGCTGACTAAAGAAATTAACATTGCAAAGAGGAACTATGCAGCAAAGTTGGAAAAACAGTTCAGCGCTAACGACTCTAAATCAGTCTGGCATGCATTACAATCGCTGACCAATTACAAGCGACGATCCCCCCAAGATGAGAACAATAGCACACTAGCCAACAACTTGAATACCTTCTACTGGAGATTTGAAAAGGACACTTTCACACACCACACCCACCTGGCCGCACCACCGACCACAATCACACCACTGACTTCTTCGTTGACCATCCACAAACAGGATGTGAGACGCATCTTCAAACAACAAAAGATTAACAAAGCGGCAGGCCCGGACCATGTGTCCCCATCCTGCCTCAAAGTCTGCGCGGACCAGCTCGCTCCCGTCTTCACCCAGATCTTCAATAGATCTCTGGAACTGTGCGAAGTACCATCCTGTTTCAAATGCTCCACCATCATCCCAGTCCCCAAGAAAACTACAATCTCAGGTCTTAATGACTACAGGCCTGTCGCCCTGACATCTGTGGTCAGCAGGTCCCCTGCTGGACCCCCTGCAGTTTGCCTACCAAGCAAACAGGTCTGCGGCTGATGCAGTCAACATGGGACTGCACTTCATCCTAGATCACCTCGACAATGCAGAGACCTACGCGAGGATCCTGTTCGTGGACTTCAGCTCAGCGTTCAACACCATCATCCCTGAACTCCTTTCCTCCAAGCTTCTCCAGCTCAGCGACTCGCCTGCCATCTGCCAGTGGATTTACAGCTTCCTGACGGGCAGGACACAGCAGGTGAGGCAGAGGGAGGCCACCTCATCCACACGCAGCATCAGCACTGGGGCACCCCAAGGTTGTGTCCTCTCTCCGCTGCTCTTCTCTCTCTACACAAACGAGTGCACCTCAACGCATCCGGCTGTCAAACTCCTGCTGAGGCAGCTCTACACAGCGGTCATCGAATCAGTCCTGTGTTCTTCCATCACAGTCTGGTTTGGTGCTGCGACAAAAAAGGACAAACTCCGACTGCAACGGACAATCAAAACTTCTGAAAGGATTGTCGGTACACCCCTACCCACCCTTGAGGACTTGCACGCTGCCAGAACTACGACAAGAGCGTGCAAAATCCTCTCGGACCCTACACATCCCGGTCACCGGCTCTTCCGGCTCCTTCCCTCAGGTAGGCGCTACCGATCAATGCAAACTAGAACTAGCAGACATTCCAACAGCTTCGTCCCTCTTGCAATCAACTTCTTAAACAGCTAACTTACAATTCCATTGCAACATGCTGCCGATTTCTTTTGTCTGAGTTTCTTGTCACATTTCTGTCGGGCCAATTGTATACTACTCATGCACTCACTGTAGTAGTCTCGCCACGCTGCACTGTTGTTGACCAATACTGGCAACTGATGCTAGAGTAACATCTGCCCCATTTGCACACTGACTGAAGAGTATCTGCAACATATGCACAATCAACATTGTCCCAGATTATCGCACTACTCGTCACTTTAAAATGCATACACTCCTTGAAGTCTCGGCGCCCTTTGCACCGGACTATTGCGAGATTCGTCATTCGGACTGCTCTGAGTGCTAGATGACTGCATCTTTTTGCAGAATTGTCAAAAAAAAAATAATTAAATTGTACCGGCATTACCAGATAACTAGCAACCCTTTATTGCTCAGTGACTGTTTTTTGTCAATGTATTTATGTCTCAAAAGTGTTCTCTGTCAATTGACTGTCTGTTGTCATACTAGAGCGGCTCTAACTACCGGAGACAAATTCCTTGTGTGTTTTTGGACATACATGGCAAATAAAGATGATTCTGATTCTGATATATTCTCAAAAATTATACATCTTTTGCTCTAGTAAAATATATAACTTAAATCCTGTAATAATACGTCTTTTGTTCTTAAAAAATATATATTCATGCAGAGATGTTACATTTACAGTATGTGATGTACGTGACAATCATGTAAGAGCTTTTAATTGACCCAAAGCTAAGCACTTTTTTGAATGATATGAGACAATAATTAATTTCAAATTATTTTACAGTTCGATAACCAAAGACCACCTTATTGACAGATACGGTATCAACACAATTTACCCAAAAAGTTCGCAATTTTAGACGAAAAAAAAAAAGCCTCCATGTCCCCCTACCTGCTGGTGTCAGCGGAGGTGATGGCAATGAGAGGCGGCGTGCGAAGCGGCAGAGTGTTGGGCCGCGGCGGAATGGTGACCGCATCAGTCTCCGGCTTGCGGTCGAAGTACATCTGCTCAGCCTGTCTGAAGGCCAGAGGCGGCAGCTGCACCGTGCGGCAGGACAGCCTCCGTACCAGGAAGGGCTCCATGCAGGAGACCGGCCCCGGCTCTGGGGAATCCATTGAATCGTCACACACCTAAGGAACCAGGAAAAAACGGAACACAATAACTACATTGTGGGGACAAAAATGGGGGGGTCGGGTGGGGTTGGGGGAGGGAGCGAGACTCTGGAAAAAAAACTGCTAGAGTGAGCAAGATCAAATAGACAATTAACTTCTATTACCTTGATTCACAGAAATAACCAGAACAACTCAAAATAATCCACAACATCAAAGCCAATGGCATACACGTGGGCCACAAGCTACATACAAGTGTCGTAATATGATCAATGCAATCATTCCCTCTGTCAGTTGCTGATGATAACTGTCACCTTGCATCACAGACACAACCAGAACATATTGAAATAATCCACAACATCAAAGCCGACAGAACGCAAGAGCATGCGATATAGACGTGTCGTACTATAATCAATGAGAAGTCAAGTCTCCTGCCGGTTGTTGATGACAACTGTCAACTCACATCATAGAAATGACCGGAACAGCTCGAAATAATCCGCAACATCATAGTCCACTGAATGCTCTATGATACACAAGAATGAACGTGCATTGTAGACGTGTCATACGACAACCCCAATTCCAATGAAGTTTGGATGTTGTCCATCCATCCATTCATTTTCTTTACCACTTATCCTCACTAGGGTCCCGGGTTGCTGAAGCCTATCCCAGCTATCTTCGGGCGGGAGGCGGGGTATACCCTGAACCGGTCGCCAGCCAATCGCAGGGCACATAGAAACAAACAACCATTCACACTGACGTTCACACCTACGGGCAATTTAAAGTCTCTAAGTCATGCATGTTTTTGGGATGTGGGAGGAAACCGGAGTGCCCTGAGAAAACCCATCCAGGCACAGGGAGAACATGCAAACTCCACACAGGCGGGGCCGGGATTTGAGCCACGGTCCCCAGAACTGTGATGCAGATGTGCTAACCAGTCGGTCACCGTGCCGGCTTGGGACGTTGTATTAAACATAAATAAAAACAGAATACAATGAGTTGAAAATCATGTTTAACCTATATTTAATTGAATACACTACAAAGACAAGATAGTTAATGTTCAAACTGATAAACTTTATTGTTTTTAGCAAATAATCATTAACTTAGAATTTTATGGCTGCAACACGTTCCCAAAAAGTTGGGACAGGGTCATGTTTACCACTGTGTTACATCACCTTTTCTTTTAACAACATTCAATTAACGTTTGGGAACTGAGGACACTAATTGTTGAAGCTTTGTAGGTGGAATTCCTTCCCATTCTTGCTTGATGTACAGCTTCAGCTGTTCAACAGTCTTTGTCTTTGTAGTGTATTCAATTAAATATAGGTTGAAAATGATTTACAAATCATTGTATTCTGTTTTTATTTACGTTTAACACAACGTCCCTACTTAATTGGAATTGGGGTTGTAGACAAATATGTAGCAATTCCGTGGAATTTAGCATATTATGCAAATTACTTATGCGATTTGATGGCCATTTTGGCAGAGAAAGACAAAATTTATCTCAATAACAAGTGCATTTTGGCTATTTATAAAACAATATGTTGATATTTTATTTCATGATGTATGGTGGCCATCTTGGAATTTCAGGTGGTTAGCTCTTTTTCCTTAAGGTCTGCTCCACAGCAAGCATTCTGCATAATTTCATGCTTGTATGAACAAATTAGCCAATAATTTGTTAATTTGTTCCACTGGTATTTTTCCTCAGTAAAATACAGTTTAGAATTTATTTCTATGAATGGAATTTACTTAAGCGAGACATCCTACAAAAAAAAAAGTCAAACAGAGAAACAAATGTTTCACTCCCCTAAAGGAGAAAAACCCATGACCCGCAACGTGACTCAGTTATGCAAAGCTGCTGCTGCTGCTATTTTTAATATGCACTTGTGTCGCTTCCACTCACACGGAGTTGGATTGTTTTCATTGCAAATGATAGAAGGCGCACATAAAGGTGCATAAAGTGAACGGATCACTTACAGTAAATGATTAGCATTCAGTGGCTGCAATGCTGAGAAACTCAAACAGACTCACTCCATTATAGTCAAATAAATGACTAATTTCGTTCAGTCAGGCTTGTGATGTACTGAATTCTAGAATGAGTTGCTTTCATTCCCCCCCCCCCATGCCCCCAACCTACCCACCCACCACCCCTCTTAGTGAACACACAAAGTGCCCAAGGCTCAGATGGCTGGAAGTGGACAAGATGGAGTTTCATTTAACGTCTTCTATTCTTTGTTTTGTTTGGGTTTCCTTTGGTCATGTGTCCTTTGGGAGGGTAGAAACGTAATCAGTTATTTGCCTATTGAGCGCTCGCAGGAGTATCCTTGATTCAGGGTACACTTCAATACGCAGAGGCTGGAACAGCGTGGTAAATTGAGGCTGATACAGCGACCATTTATCTTGCTTCAAACAACGCAGAGTTTTCATTTGCTGCGTATGAATAACGAAGCTCGCTTACCCTGTTAAGTAAGGCTCACACGTCAGCACGTACATACCGCGCTGCTCTTTTCCAGGTGATAGTTCCACACCTTGTGTACAAGCAGGGCTGCCACTCACTAAAAATAGACCCAATAAAATCCACAGCTAGAGATAGTCCCATTTAAATACTTTATTACAAAAAGGTCAAGGTTGAATTAATTGAGACAATTTATTTGCTGTCGGGTCCCCATTCACACCTTATCTTCTCCAAGGTCCAGTAAATCCCACAAAACACTCCCCTTTAGCAGCGACAATATTTGAGTTAGCGTGCAGTAGTTTGACAGTACAACTATTGTGAGACCTCCATCTATTTAACTAACCAGACATTGATACAGAGGACCTTTAATTTATCCATCCCACCAAGCTTAAAACCGATAGAATGGCGGTTGCTTCAAACTTAAAGCACTAATTAGTGTTCTTTGAATAACTGCCCGATTAGTGGTCACTGAACAAAAACTACAAGCTTGTAAACAACCCCCGAAGAGATTAATATAGAAGCTGCTTTAGTAGTGGTTTAAGCAGAAGCATCTTTCTACAGCTCAGCAAATATGATGCAAATTAAGCCTGTTTCGTCTGGCCGGCTTTGGGATCAGGGCCAAGTTGGCAGGGATGTACGATGAATGATTGGCAGCTCCCGAGCGTTTATACGATGACCTGGTAGATTTCTGTCAGGAAAGTGCAATCTTTGAGCCCCCAATGAGGCTTAACAACACAAAATGACAGGAGGGTACCCCCTGCCAGCAGATGTCAATATCTCAATGTGCCACATCATCCCCACACAACACCATAGATCCATCCAGCCATCCATTTTCTATACTGCGTATCCTGTTCAGGGGTCATGGTGGGGGGGTTGGCAGCCTATCCCAGCTGAACTTGCATCGCTTGAGATTTGAGATCAGCACAGCTTTTGAGTAGAAGACAGAAAAAAATCAGAGCAGAAGACATGCTGCGAGTCAGCGTCGCTCACGATGCATTTCTAAGTTGTATATCTGTAAATAAAGAATTATTTTGCCATCAAAAGCCCTCTCTCAGTCTTGTTTTTGTTGTTTTATATTTGAGGTGTCACAACAGACAGTGTTTTAAGTGAAACCAACCAATGTTCCACTGATGATTACTAAAGAAAGGAAATGGTTGGAAACAAACTTTTTTTTCTGTTGAAAGAAGAGAGTATACACTTTCTTTTGGGAGGTTCTGTGCTTGTATTTTCACAGAACACAATATTCTGTGGCTCTTGAAAAATCGGTCAAAATGCTCTAAAACGGCTGGCAATATGGGGAACTCTGCTTTGTAAACGGCAGACAGTCAATGAGTTAAGAGCACGTTGTTTTTTTTTGATAGCACTGTTTTTAGCATTGGCATTCAGAGCTCAGAGAAACTGAAACACGGTCAATTTCTTGTTTAGTTTTGAAAGTGGACAACGAAAATCATAGCCTACAGAGTATGCACAGTTTTAAAGTACACACAAAGCTAAGAAACACACTGGATGACTCTCACATGATGAATGGAGGTCACAGGTTTGCATAGACAAGATTTACAGTATGAATACTTAAGGATAGATGTATGGCCTGGGCCAATACAATCAAATGATTCTGCCCGATTAGCGTGATGCTCTATTGCGTGAGCAGGAACACACTCAACATCTTTATGAGTCCAAAATATGCTTCGCAGAGCACTAACTCGCATGCTCATGCGCATCCATCAAGATGTCAGTTCTCATTCAGAAAGCCATTGAGCCGCCATTTCCACATAATTAGGTGCATTACACTCAACGCCACAGACAGTGACTTGGACTGGGGGAGGGGGACAAGTGAGCCAATTTGATTAACCCTCACTATTTAAGCAGGTTGAAGGTAAAATGTTTAATATCATCTTACAATGAGGAAAACTGCAATAACCTTTAACAGACTAAATGTGATAAGGAAGAACAAGATATTGATATCATATTGCTTGTATGTGTTTTCCTGTTGAAGTCCTTGAGTGGAACTTGTGTATGCTATGCTAAAGTTCAAGGTTCTGATTTACTGAAGCCAAATAGTGGATACAAATTTGCGTGGTAACTAACATGTTGCACACGCTGTTGATAGGTGTGTGGCGCAAGATTTCAATCTTTTACGAAGATCCAAAATAGCGGGCACTAAATTGCGTGTTCACGTAGTCTAAAAGAATCCACGCACTGTTGGCAACAGTTATAAAAATGGCCACAACAGTGTCTATAAGAGACAAGAGTTAATCTGGAAAGCTGCTCTGTGAGATGCCAGCACCAAATGTTATTGTGTGCTGAAAAAGGGAAATGCAAACTTCAAAGTTTTTTTTCATAGGCGATATGGCATGACTCCTTCTTGTGACTTGACTCCAAGACAGCCCTTAGATCACGCATAAGCTCCAAAATTGCATCGCTGAATCGATAACTTTTGCTGGCTTTGCAAAAAATGGTTACGAGAGGAAATATTCTCAGCGCCGCCGTTTTGTCTCCGCTTTGTATGCTGGTTTGCACCTGCCTTTTAGTTGCGCTATTTAAAGACGCAAAACCAGCCAGCGTAATTCGTCTCAAAATCACACTGCAAGTGCTAAATTCATAATTTTTCATATGCTCCTTCCACAACGTACGAAATGAATTGCACAGCAATCGAGCGTCTTTTGGCAGATGCAGTCATGGTTGAGCCTGGTTCGTAGATCAGCTTCCACATCTTTTTGCCTGCGCAATCAAGTTTGCGCCTGTTTTTGTACATGCGAACCTTTAGTAAATCAGGCCCCAAATGTCTGAAGAGGCACTTTATGATAAGTGGGATCAGTTAAAGGTTAATTAGCCTGCTGCGACTCTTCTGCACTCTTCTGCATTTGATGTGTCATTCCATTGGTGGTCGAGTCGTGTCATTTGAAATGTGGAAGGTCAAATTTGCTGCTCCACTTACTAGTTTCTGCCTTTGAGTAAACAACTCGTCTTTAAAAAATATGATTTTATGTGTAGAGGAAAAACTGAATGTGCAGGCCTCTTCTTTTTTTAAGATTAATGGTAGTAATCATAGTATGCCTCTGTTGTTTTGGTGTTCGTAAATGAGCTTTGCTCAGCAGGTTTGGATCCCTAGTGCTCAATGTTGCTGATGTAGTCTGTGGCAGAAGTTTTAGAGTATACTGTTCAAGCTCAAAGACCGAACAAAGAATTTCCATCTATCCATTTTCTAGAGCGCTTGTCCTCATAAGGGTCGCGGGTGAGCTGGGTTTTATCCCAAGTGACTTCGGGCGAGAGGCAGGGTACATCCTGGACTGTCAGAATCAGAAACCGTGTCACAGGTCAGCGTGGCCGGATACACCCGTTACCGTGGTGACGATAACAACAATGTATCGCGCCAATGCATGGTATTGTGTTGGGGGGGGAAAGAACGGAAAGAGGAAAACCGGTTTATTGTCACCGGCGCTTGGGAGTGGGGTGTCCATTCCAGAAGAGCTTGAAGTATGTCCGAGTACTTTTAATAAAATACGGCTCGCAAACAGGTAACATAGTGTTATGTACCCGAGCAAGCTAGCGCTAGCAATAACATTTGTATGTAAACAACCCGGCGTTCTGTCAAATTATGCTCTAAAGTTTTGGTAAACATTGGTTCGTGCGCGTGAATAAATGCTGACAACAGAGACCAAGTACGTTGACAACGGCAAGCACGGGAGACGATGCACCGATCACAATAAGCAATCCTATTGGTTGACGTCGAGGTGCACTGTCTGAGAGTTGTTGTTGAAATGTCACACGACACGGAAGATATATTTTTAAAAAAAATAAAAAATCAAACATGCTAGACTTTCCATTTTGGTGTCGTAGGGCTATCGTAGGGCCAAATCGTTGGTCGTGGATTATGTCACACTACAAGACGTTTTGTCGTTCCATACAAAATATGTTGCCCGCAATAGCTAATAGGGTCACTACCAGGGCTAAAATCACGTACTCTGATCCAGGCATTATGGAGGTAATTCTTGAGATGCTCAGAGCTGAATTCTCAAAAAGCTTGGTCAAATTCCTAATTGTACCGACTTCAGGAACATTTGACTTTAGAAGCTGTACGGTAAATATTGATGGCTTGACAACTATACGCTATAATTTCTTAGCATTGGTACGTTATTGTGATTATTGTGGCTTATTGCTTTAGTGAGCAATAAATACAAAGAATACAATGTAAAAGAAGCTGTAGCAGAAGGGACCTTGTTTTATGGTGAAGGCATAGCAACGTCTCACACCTGCAGCCTTGACTGCTACCCTCTGCGACATGCCTAAAGAACAATTTCTTTTAAGTCGAGAATAATTTGCTGGTTTCACAGAGCCTTTATTTGGTGTCATGGCGGCTGCCAGAGAGCATAACAAATCTCCTCCTGTTCAACTCTGCAACTCTGGGGAAGCTGAACATAAACTGAAGAGGACATCCTGTTTTTAACTTCTGATACCAAGTGCCTTAATAATGCACTTTCACAACACAATTTGAACAGATATGCTTGCTATAGGACAGAATTTAAATGTAGGCGAGAACGTTCTGTAGCAAAGTGGAACAACTAAAACGGAACAAGCCTGAGATGGTATTGTTGGGAGAACTACTGCATGCCAATAAAGTTTGATTTCGAACCATCGCTAGCAAATCTTATTGTACCTCATTCCTATTCGACCAAAATATCTCCTCTGCTGTACTACAAACCTTCGGCATCAACATATCGCCCAAGACTTCAGCATACCACAGGATTAATGCACTTCTTCTTTGGCTTTTTTGAAACACTTATTCCAAAAGAAGGAGCTTTGGGAAGGGAAGAATATAAACAGGAAGTTACACAAAGAAAGCAGACTTATTCAAAATCAAGGCAAAAAAAAAAAAAAATCAAGGTTTTATTTGTTTATTTTTTTTCTTGTTGCTGTTGTTTTTTTCTTAATGCATTTTGGGTGGTTAATTTCTTATTAGATTCATTTGACAATAATGTTTAAAAATGCAAAGCTGCTCGTTACGCCTTTGCCATGTGTAGACAGTAAAGAATGTTAAAATGTTACTTAAAACATTGACTTTACCTTTACAGTACTACAGTGTTTTAATGGTGGCCACAGTTTGGACACAAAATTGATTTTCCATTGTTCTCTAAGTGAACAAAAAATATTTCAGAATTGATGGTGTCCACGTTTTTCTCTGCAACCTCAGTTCTCCATACAATCCTCCGGCCTGCTTTTCATCCTGAAAACCAAACATCTGCCATTTTTTCCCCATGGGTCTCCATTTCCAATCAGGTTGTATCATGGATGCTATTAAATGTTTTAAAGCTACGCTTTGTTTCATGCATAATTTATGAATTAATTCATATCAATTAGACAGCTCTGTCAGTAAAGAGGAAGCCATTTCGCCTGAATTTTTCATTATTTCTGTTCTCCTACAGAGAGGTTCAGGTGACAACAAATATTGGAGTTTGTTTGGGTTTTCCACTTTTGCATGAGTTTACGGTACATTTAACACTGTGGTACAACTTTATGGAAGAGCTGGCCAAGCAATTCTAAAAACAAATAAAACTTCTGGGGAACTGTCGTAAAAAGCATCAAAACATTTAACTCACAAATGTTCAGAATATACACACTGTTCCCAAAAAAAGACATTTTGTAGTCTAATAACACAGCTAATTCTCACTCAAATAATCTCACATTTTAACTAGATACATAAAAACTAACGAGGTTTAATGTTTTAAGTTTCGATATTGATGATGTTAGTTTAATGTTGTTTTTTCTTTTTTTCAGGGTGAAGAATGACATTCACTAGCAATAAAAAAAAAGGCATTTTGAGTGTTGAAATATGCTTGGACAGTCAAACAAGAGTGTTGAATGTGCATTTCTGAGGAAATTCAATAAAAATACACCAGCTGCAAAGTAGATTTAAACACGGCACAAAAAGAAAAAATGTTTTGTGTCACAGGTGGTACACGACTTTTTCAAATTTTATACAGTATGTTATCTTTATCTGTTTGAATATGTTGTTGGAATTTTGATCCGAATTCAATCATCTTATTTGGCCAAGTATGTTAAAACACACAATAAATGTGTCTCCTGTAGCTATTCTAGTACTACAGCTAACAAAGACAGTGTAACAAAATATATATTTAAGACATATACACAAATCTACAAAGTACAGGGAGTTTGCAATATGAAGTATGAAATATTGGAGTAATATGGATATAATTAAATTGAATTGTGCGAATGATGCCGTGACAGAGCTTAAACAATGAATACAGTAATTATGGCACTAGGTATGCAAATTGGCAAAGTGTCACTAAACTGTGAGAATGTCTACTGTTTTTTTATTATTATTATTTTGTTTGCTTTGGAAAATGATTCTGAAACTTTTTAGACCCAGTCCCTAAAAAATAGCTCTCTAAGTACCACAATTAAAATAGTAGTAGACCTCAGTGTTTATCATAAACAAGACAGAGGTTTCACTTGTTTTCACTGTATATTTAATATTATTGTAAGCCAGTGTAACACTTTGCACAGTTAGAACAATAACACTGCACTTGTATAGGAAAACAAAACAAAAAAACAATACTTATATAATGATTCAATTAAAATGTATTGCACATAAGGTAAAACTAAATTTAACCTGAATAAATGTTTAAAAGCAAACACTTCTTAAAGATTAAATGCAAATGTATTGAACTTAAAAGTTAAATTCAACTGAACTATATTGCAATGATTATTTCACGTACGACTAATGAGTGACTTACGACATGTAGATGCGCAGATATTCATATGTAAAATGATGTCAACTTTTTGGGAATATCCTAAAAATATTTGGTAGATCATCATATTTGTTTGGGATGAATTTGGAAGACTTACACAGATAGCAAAAAAAGTTAGCACATCATTAGTGTAGACCCAGCTCAGAACTAAATGAAATAAATCACTCCCACATTCTAAAAACCTGTATGTTAAGTTAATTAAAGACTAAATTGCACACAGTTGTGAATGTGAGTGTGAATGTTTGTTTGTCTATAAGTTCCCTGATTGGCTGATTGGTCCCACAGTCTGATGGGATATGATCCAGCTCACCAGCAACCCTGATGAAGATTAGTGGTGTAGATAATGGTTGGGTTAGTAAATGAAATAACATTTTAAAAAAATATTAATAAATGGAAGGACTTCAGCATTTGTTGCTGTTTGGAATGTCTCACTTTCGTTATACATTTTGCTGCTTATCCTATCTGCACCATCTGCTCCAAGCGTTGCAATCTTGCCTGAATCCAAGAGGCCCCTTCCCTGATTTCCTCTCTGGGTTTCTCACTGTGAGCTCGCTGAAGGGGTCGCAATAAATATGAGAATTCGTCACCATCGCATGGAGCCACGGGCCAACCCGTGCACAGGATTCCAAAAAAGCGCAACTTTTCATCAGCAGTGCCATCATCCATCTCTGCGCAATGAATTTAGCAATCGACTCTATCAGACAGTGAATCTTAAATGAATTTCAAATAAAGCCCGGGGAGTGAGGTGACAGAAAATGATCTGGAAAGAAGTTAAAGAGAGGGAAAGACGGAGAAGATGAATAAGAAAAATTGCAATTGGACGAGAAGTGCTCAATCACCACCTTAGAAAAAGAGATTCAGGGTTCACATTTTTCTGCCAGCAGTCCCGGCCGACGGAACAATGTTCTTGAAACACACTCGCAGCAAGCTTTTGTCTACAATTTATTGATAGCTTCTTTTGTGTCACATTGCCTCCAAGGTAAAGGCTTGTGATTCCGTTCGGTAAATGTGATATGAACATTCCACATTCAATGGTGGGAAGTAACAAAGTACAAATACCGGTACTTTGGCACTGTACTTGAGTAGATTTGTCAGGTATCTGTACTTGATCTGTACTGCATTTATATTTCTGACGACTTTTACTTCTGCTCCATACATTCCCTACATTTCGACTCCTTACTTTGTCAAGATAGGCTTGCTGCTTTTTTCAACTTCCACGAATGACAACAAAATGCAAAATAAGATGTAACCGCAGTTAAGATCTTGATTGCTCCAAGAATCGTGGCAAATGCGTTGGTTCTTGCGCCAGCCACACACAAAAACCCACCAAATACAAAGAAAAACACACAGCTAAAGTGTATTATTTCAGTTGTTATCATTACCGAATTTTTTGTAATGTTGTTTTGTTTTACTCATGCAGTCCACATTATTCTGTCTTAGTACAAGCAAGTTAATGAGAAAAAAAATATTTTGGGTGCAGTTTTGATCAAAATGGGTATTTTATATACAACCCCAATTCCAATGAAGTTGGGACATTGTGTTAAACATAAATCAAAACAGAATACAATGATTTGCAAATCGTGTTCAACCTATATTTAATTGAATACACTACAAAGACAAGATATTTAATGTTCAAACTGATAAACTTAATTGTTTTTAGCAAATAATCATTAACTTTGAATTTTATGGCTGCAACACATTCCAAAAAAGCTGGCACAGGGTCATGTTTACCACTGTGTTACATCACCTTTTCTTTAACAACATTCAATAAAAGTTCGGCAACTAAGGACACTAATTGTTGAAGCTTTGTAGGAGGAATTCTTTCCCATTCTTGCTTGATGTACAGCTTCGCTGTTCAACAGTCTCCGTTGTCGTATTTTACGCTTCATAATGCACCGCACATTTTCAATGGGAGACAGGTCTGGACTGCAGGCAGGCCAGTCTAGTACCCGCACTCTTTTACTACAAAGCCACGCTGTTGTAACAGATGCAGAAAGTGGTTTGGCATTGTCTTGCTGAAATAAGCAGGGACGACCATGAAAAAGACGTTGCTTGGATGGCAGCATATGTTTCTCCAAAACCTGTATGTACCTTTCAGCATTAATGGTTCCTTCACAGATGTGTTAGTTACCCATGCCATTGGCACTAACACAGCCCCATACCATCACAGAGGGTTTTTGAACTTTGTGTCCATAACAGTCGGGATTGTTCTTTTCCTCTTTTGCCCGGAGGACACGACGTCCACAATTTCCAAAAACAATTTCAAATGTGGACTCGTGTGATCACAGAACACTTTTCCACTTTGCATCAGTCCATCTTAGATATGCTCGGGCCCAGAGAAGCCGGCGGCGTTTCTGGGTGTTGTTGATAAATGGCTTTTGGTTTGCATAGTAGAGTTTCAAGTCGCACTTACGCATGTAGCGCCGAACTGTATTTACTGACATTGGTTTTCTGATGTTTACCTGAGCCCATGTGGTGATATATTTTTCACATTGATGTCAGTTTTTGATGCAGTACCGCCTGAGGGATCGAAGGTCATGGGCATTCAATGTTGGTTTTCGGCCTTGTCGCTTACATGCAGTGATTTCTCCAGATTCTCTGAACCTTTTGATGATATTATGGACCGTAGATGATGAAATCCGTAAATTACTTACAATTGTACATTGTCCTTAAACTGTTGGACTATTTTCTCACACACTTGTTCACAAAGAGGTGATCCTCGCCCCATCTTTACTTGTGAATGACTGAGCAAGTCAGGGAAGCTCCTTTTATACGCAATCATGGGACCCACCTGTTCCCAATTAGCCTGTAAGTCTGTGGGATGTTCCAAACAGATGTTTGATAAGCATTCCTCAACTCTTTTTTGCCACTTATCCCATCTTTTTTGGAACGTGTTGCAGGCATAAAATTCTAAGTTAATGATTATTTGCTAAAAACAATAACGTTTATCAGTTTGAACGTTAAATATCTTGTCTTTGTAGTGTATTCAATTAAATGTAGGTTGAACATGATTTGCAAATCATTGTATTCTGTTTTTATTTATGTTTAACACAATGTCCCAACTTCATTGGAATTGGGGTTGTAGTTGACCGTTCAAAAATAAGTTTTACTTTTGTACTTCAGTGCGTTTAAGTCTGTATGCTTTACGTTTACCTGAAGAGTTAAATCAGTATTTCTTTCGCTAGATTATTATCTACTCAAGTACAGAGTGTGAGTACTTTTGCCACCTTTGTACACATTCATTCGCACACATACATACACATGTGGTCTTGCCACTGGAGTAAAAGCAGAGGTTTATCTGCTGCACCCTGGAATTTACAGCCAGGGTGTTTGTGTCGTCAAAAAGTATGGCCGTCTCTAACAGATACAGTTCCGTAATTAGTCGCCGGGTGCGTCATCCGCAAATAAACGCATCTCTCTTCCCCACTTAGGACAAATAAATGCCTCACTTTTCCCATTAGGAAAAAAAACTAATGAGCTCAGTTTATAGGCTGGTTTGTTGACACAAATAAAAAATAAATAAATAGTTGGTCGATAATTAAAGAGTGGTGTCCAACCGTATGTTGAAATGAGTACATTATTAAAGATGTTTTTAAATGATGATTAGAGTTCCGGTAGACGCTGACATGTGATCAAGCCACAGTGGTGTGTATGTGTCCACGTTTATGCTTTATTTTGTTTTTAAACACCAGTTTAGAGTAATTTAGTGGGTTTAATATCCATCCATCCATTTTCTGTACCCCTTATCCTCACTAGGGTCGCTTGCTGGAACCTATCCCAGCTATCTTCGGGCGAGAGGCGGTTTACACCCTGAACTGGTTGCCAGCCAATCGCAGGACACATTTAAACAAACAACCATTCAGAATCAGAATCGTCTTTATTTCGCCAAGTATGTCAAAAGCACACAAGGAATTTGTCTCCGGTAGTTGGTGTCACTCTAGTATGACAACAGACACTCAATTGACAGAGAATACTTTTGAGACATAAAGACATTAAGAAAAACAGTCACTGAGCAATAAAAGGATGCTAGTAATCTGGTAATGTCGGTGGTACTTTTTTTTTTGTGGCAATTTTGACAAAAGGATGCAGAGTTCTCTCGCAATGAAAGCAGTTTGAATGACTAATAGAGCAATAGTCCGGTGCAATGTCAATTGTGCAAAGGGTGCTGAGACTACAAAAAATTTAACTGTTTAAGAACTTAATGGCAAGATGGAAGAAGCTGTTGGAATGTCTGCTAGTTCTGCTAGTTTTAGTTTGGATTGTTCAGTAGCGCCTACCTGAGTGAAGAAGCTGGAAGAGCTGGTGACCAGGATGTGGAGGGTCTAAGAGGATTTTGTTACTTCTGGCAGCATGCAAGTCCTCAAGGGTGGGTAAGGGGTACCGACAATCTTTCCAGCAGTGTTGATTGTCCGTTGCCGTCGGAGTTTGTCCTTTTTTGTAGCAGCATCAAACCAGATTGTGATGGAAGAACACAGGACTGATTCGATGACCGCTGTGTTGAACTGCCTCAGCAGCTCCTGTGGCAGGCCGTGCTTCCTCAGAAGCTGCAGGAAGTACATCCTTTGCTGGGACTTTTTGAGGATGGAGTTGATGTTGAACTCCCACTTCAGGTCCTGAGAGACTATAATTCCCAGGAACTTGAAGGTCTCGACGGTTGACACAAGGCAGTTGGACAGCGTGAGGGACTGTGGCGAAGGATGCCTCCTGAAGTCCACAATCATCTCTACATTCTTGAGTGTGTTCAGCTGCAGGTTGTGTCGGCCGCACCGCAGCTCCAGCCGCTCCGCTTCCTGTCGATACGCAGACTCGTCACCGTCTTTGATGAGACCGATGACTGTGGTGTCATCTGCAAACTTCAGGAGTTCGCACTCACATTCACACCTACGGGCAATTTAGAGTCTTCAATTAACCTACCATGCATGTTTTTTGGATGTGGGAGGAAACCGGAGTACCCGGAGAAACCCCACGCAAGCACGGGGAGAACATGCAAACTCCACACAGGCGGGGCCGGGATTTGAACCCCGGTCCTCAGAACTGTGAGGCAGATCTGCTAACAAGTCGTCCAAGCGTGTCACCAGGGGTTTTATTATTATTCCAAAAAATGCCTTTCGCCCTAAGACGTGTCGCCTTATGTGCCCCTGTTTAATAAATGCCCCAGGCCACTGCATGATGAAATATGGTATTTGGTTATATGGCCCTGAACTATGATCTCTCACAGCTTTTTCTTAACAGATGAACTTTATTGAACTTTTTTTCTTGTGTGTTGTCTGAAAAGGATGGTCAGAATGTAAAGTGATCGTGGTTAAGACAGAAATGCAGATATGTTGTCATTCCTGCTTTTTTTTTCTTTTCCCCCAGAATGGTCAGCTCTCAAATAACATATACTTTTGAAGATAACATGGCCAAGGTGCCGAGGAAGAATGAAGACCTCTGCATTGCATCGTGTAATGTAAGGAATATAGAGACACACAAATGGCAACAAATTCATTGCAAGATGTAGCGAGACATGGAGACCATATACCAGACAACCCATATTATGAGTTGTCCATCCATCCATCATCACCAGTGAGTTGGAACTTTTGGGGGGAGCAGTGTAGGGCAACGAATGCAGCACATTTTCTGTAATTTTGTACCAAAATTCAGTGTCACAGAACAGAAATGAAGAGAAAGAAAGAACATCCCGCTTGCAATTTATTCCATCTTGATACAGTAAGGCTGAAGTGGGAAGGAAATCCACTGTGTCAGCCATGAATTGAAAGCTGCTAAACTTTGACACCGATGACATGGCGGCTTCATCGCGCCATGAAATCTCCATAACGACCTACCCAAGAAGAGTTCACACATCACTCTTCATACATCAAGCCAACACTCTCGCTGAGCATGCTGCCAAACACCTGCGAGATTAATCACATTTTAAATGCGCTCAACGGGCTGTGAAATGAGAATGGTGGGTGGCTGGCGATGTTTTCTTTTAGACCACCTTTAAATAATAAATAAATAGCGGGCCTGCTTACCTCTCTACCTCAACATGACGCCAGGACTTGCTTGGTCAGGCGAGTAGACAAACAGACACAATCGAGTATTTTGGGACCAGATTGCTAAAACAAATGTTTCAGCAGGTTTAAGAGATATAGAATCTCACCCGCTGCATGAAGCTGGCTACTAACTTATTTAATTGTTTCAAATATGCAGCGGATTGCTCACCGCCCTCATGAATAAAGAAGCAGGTAGATAGGCAGTGGCTCAAAAAGAAATCAATTGGCCTGGCCAATCACTGATAAAGAGGACACTGGTAGCAGTTACAGTCGCTCTTTATAATGGAGTAAAATCTTCTGGTGAATTACCGAATTTCCTTAAATTCATTACAGCCTCCACTGGTCACTTGGTGAGTCATCAAAAAGAGGCCTCTTTCAATTATGCACATGGCAGTTGAGGAAAATAAAGGCTAACACTAATTGTGGTCTAGATCTGTGTCCTTATGTCAGGGCACGGTTGTAAACGACAAATCAATAACTTGATCGTTGCGATTCAGTCGATTGTGAGGAATCAATTGTTGAAGCGTCTCGAGGCAACTGCATTCTAGTCAACAACGTCCAAGCTGAACTTTGCTGTGACCTCCGAGCAGCATTATTGTGATCTAAACAACAAGGCATGGGAACATGAGTTCAAAATGTTCAAAAAGAGATTCTGCCACTAAAAATAAATAGGAAGACAGGGATGCAGTCAAAAATAATAATAATAAAAAACAGAATTTGGCCAAGAGGCAAGAGACAGATTTTCTTGTCCCAAGTTGTGAATCCCAATTAGGAACAACTAATAGAAATTAGCCGTTGGTCCTCAAAAATCAAAGCACATGCTAAAAAATATTACAGATTAACAATAAAAACTGACTTCTACGTATTTTATTAATGGTCATTGAATTGCTACAGTACTATGAATCTTGTTGATTAAACATTAAACACACATTAAACATTACCAACTTGTCAAATCCTATACTAAACTTTCATACATCAGTGGCAGCTTCGAAAAAAACATGCACTTTACATGACTATTCTCGACAACCTTCACAATTTGCCATGTGGCCCATTGGACACATTAATCAAATACCCCTTGTTTAAATTGAGATTTTTAAAGAATAAATATCAAGTTGGGGCAAAGGCAATGAGGAAATGTCCTTTATTTATTGACTGAGTATTTGTTCACAAAAAAAAATTGCAACAAATGTAAAGTACAGATTATCTATTAAAAAATAATATTCATTCTTAGAAGAAAAAGATAAACATTCCTTTTTTGGCATGGTTTGTTTTTTTACCGTACATATCTGTGGAATATCACTCCGTTCACTTTGCACCAGTCGATGTTAGAAGTAAATATATACATTTTGGGGGGCAAAATTGTCCCTCACTGAACTTTGCTCTTGTGATGTTGACTTCTTCGAAACGAATTGCACCTTCTGCTACCAAATACTGTAGTATGCTTCGCTTAGACACAAGTACACAAAATTAACAAAATTAATATACTAAGTACTTTGGTTCATCCCTACTCACAAGCACAAAGTACAAAGAGAGGAGAGGAGCTATAATGAATCATCCGCCTTTTCATTCCATTGTTCCATATCATGACTGTTTATTTGCTGCAGCTGTTACTTTTCCATCTCTCTTATGATGTTGTCCTGCACTGATGCTGCTCAATCTAATTTCCCGGCTCTCCTCATTTAATATCGGGTCACCCCCTTTTGCTCTCGTGTGCCTCCCGACCTTCACCTGCACATACGTTTTTTTTTAATTATTATTATTATTTATTGCGGTTTAAATGCAGCCCTATGGGGGGCACAAGCCAGTGCAAACTGTAGGCCGGTCCCAAGCCCGGATAAATGCAGAGGGTTGCGTCAGGAAGGCCATCCGGCTTAAAACTTTGCCAAACAAATATGAGCGTTCATCCAAAGAATTACATACCGGATCGGTCGTGTACCGAGTTAACAACGTGCGCCACCGGCGCCGTCAACCTGCAGGGCGCTGTTGGAAATTCAGCTACTGTGGGTCGAAGTCGAAGAAGAATAGGTGGAAAGCGGGTTCTTCGGCAGAAAGAGAAGAGGAAAGCAATGAGCCTAGAACTGAATGTGGGGACTTTGAATATTTGGACTATGACGGGAAAATCTCGGGAGTTAGTTGACATGATGATTAAGAGAAAGGTTGATATATTGTGTGTCCAGGAGACCAGGTGGAAAGACAGTAAGACTAGAAGTTTAGGGGCAGGGTTTAAATTATTTTACCATGGTGTAGATGGGAAGAGAAATGGAGTTGGGGTTATTTTAAAGGAAGAGTTGGCTAAGAATGTCTTGGAGGTGAAAAGAGTATCAGATCAAGTGATGGGGCTGAAACTTTAAATTGAGGGTGTAATGTATAATGTGATTAGTGGCTATGCCCTACAGGTAGGATGTGATCTAGAGGTGAAAGAGAAATTCTGGAAGGAGCTAGACGAAGTAGTTCATGACAGACAGAGAGAGAGTCGTGATTGGTGCAGATTGTAATGGACAAAAAGGATGCAAATGGCTGTAGTGAACACCTTCTTTCCAGAAGAGGCAGGAACATAGGGTGGCCTACAAGAGCGGAGGTAGAAGCACACAGGAGGATTACATCTTGTGCAGACGATGTAACCTGAAGGAGGTTACTGACTGTAAGGTAGTGGTAGGGGAGAGTGTGGCTAGACAGCATAGGATGGTGGTTTGTAAGATGACTCTGGTGGTGGGGAGGAAGATTAGGAAGACAAAGGCAGAGCAGAGAACCATGTGGCGGAAGCTGAGACAAGACGAGTGTTGTGCAGCTTTTCGGGAAGAGAGGAGACAGGCTCTCGGTGGACAGGAGGAGATTCCAGAAGACTGGACCACTGCCGCCAAGGTGATCAGAGAGGCAGGCAGGAGAGTACTTGGTGTATCCTCTGGCAGGAAAGGAGAGAAGGAGACTTGGTGATGGAACCTCACAGTACAGGAAATCATACAAGGAAAAAGGTTAGCTAAGAAGAAGTGGGACACTGAGAGGACCGAGGAGAGGCGAAAGAGATGCGACATAGGGCAAAGGTAGAGGTGGAAAAGGTCAAACAAGAGGCATATGATTACATGTATGCCACGTTGGACACTAAAGAAGGAGAAAATAATCTATACAGGTTGGCCAGACAGAGGGATAGAGATGGGAAGGATGTGCAGCAGGTTAGGGTGATTAAGGATAGAGATGGAAATATGTTGACTGGTGCCAGTAGTGTGCTAGATAGATGGAAAGAATACTCCGAGGAGTTGATGAATGAGGAAAATGAGAGAGAAGGGAGAGTAGAAGAGGCAAGTGTGGTGGACCAGGAAGTGGCAATGATTAATAAGGGGGAAGTTAGAAAGGCATTAAAGAGGATGAAAAATGGAAAGGCAGTTGGTCCTGATGACATTCTTGTGGAGGTATGGAAGCATCTAGGAGAGGTTGCTGTGGAGTTTTTGACCAGCTTGTTTAATAGAATTCTAGCCCGTGAGAAGATTCCTGAGGAATGGAGGAAAAGTGTGCTGGTGCCCATTTTTAAGAACAAGGGTGATGTGCAGAGCTGTGGGAACTATAGAGGAATAAAGTTGATGATCCACACAATGAAGTTATGGGAAAGAGTAGTGGAGGCTAGACTCAGGACAGAAGTGAGTATTTGCGAGCAACAGTATGGTTTCATGCCTAGAAAGAGTACCACAGATGCATTATTTGCCTTGAGCATGTTGATGGAAAAGTACAGAGGTCAGAAGGAGCTACATTGTGTCTTTGTAGATCTAGAGAAAGCCTATGACAGAGTACCCAGAGAGGAACTGTGGTACTGCATGCGTATGTCTGGAGTGGCAGAGAAGTATGTTAGAATAATACAGGACATGTACGAGGGCAACAGAACAGTGGTGAGGTGTGCTGCAGGTGTGACCGACGAATTTAAGGTGGAGGTAGGACTGCATCAGGGATCAGCCCTGAGCCCCTTCCTGTTTGCAGTGGTGATGGATAGGCTGACAGATTAGGTTAGACTGGAATCCCCGCGGACAATGATGTTTGCAGATAACATTGTGATCTGGAGTGAAAGCAGGGAGCAGGTGGAGGAACAGTTAGAAAGATGGAGGCATACACTGGAAAACAGAGGAATGAAGAGATAGCAAGGGTGGAGGACTTTAAATACTTGGGGTCAACCGTCCAGAGCAAAGGTGAGTGTGGTCAGGAAGTTAAGAAACGGGTCCAGGCAGGTTGGAACGGGTGGAGGAAGGTGTCAGGTGTGTTATGTGACAGCTGCTAGGATGAAGATCAAAGTTTATAAAAAAGTAGTGTGGCCAGCCATGATGTACGGATTAGAGAAAGTGGCACTGAAGAGACAACAGGAAGCAGAGCTGGAGGTGGTGGAAATGAAGATGTTGAAATTCACTCTCGGAGTGACCAGGTTGGATAAAATTAGAAAAGAGCTCATCAGAGGGACATCCAAGGTATGATGTTTTGGAGACAAAGTTAGAGAGAGCAGACTTCAATGGTTTGGACATGTCCGGGGGAGAAATAGTGAGTATATTGGTAGAAGGATGATGGGGTTGGAGCTGCCAGGCAGGAGAGCTAGAGGAAGACCAAAGAGAAGGTTGATGGATGTTGTGAGGGAAGACATGAGGGCAGTTGGTGTTCGAGAGGAGGACGTAGGAGATAGGCTTACATGGAATAGGATGACGCGCTGTGGCGACCCCTAAAGGGACATGCCGAAAGAAAAAGATTATTTATTGCGGTTTCATTTGACTTAACAAATTAAAATCCTAATTTTTGTCCATTACCACGCATGCAATGAAATCCCTCTCCATCATCTATATATGGTCACCTGGCTCCAAGCCCACTCTGGGCGCTCTAAGTGGAGACCAAGATGTGTGTGCGCGAGAAGGAGACGGCGAGGTGCTTTTGACCCATTCTTTCGACGCATTCACATGGGCTACGGTTGCATCTGTGTTGCCATGGCGACACTGATAAGGTGACTCATGACTATTCATCAATAGCAGCGCCTGATTGGACGGGCTACCCCCAAGAGCGTCATGAGAGGGACCGCGCTGATGAACGCGTTCCCTGCGCTACCTCCGTAGGGCCTCCGTGTTTGCGTCCTAAACTTTGCCGCCTTTAATTACCTGTCCTCTTGATGTGCACGCCTTTCTTTTCTCCACCTTTACCCGATAGTGTCACACAGCTTGACTGATGATGATATCCAGTAATTAACTAGGGCTGACCTTGCGAAATTTATTGCACATAACCCTCTTGTTTATTTCTAATCAAGCCATCTGTCCAATATCCTTTACTCATAGCCACTGTATTGCGTGAAGGGTGTGTTTTATTTCACAATTTAAAACAGTTGCCAGGTATTTAAAAAACATGCCTGAAACATGCCCATGAAAAAAATAAAATAAACAAAACATTTTAAATAAAGAAATACAAAAAATTATCCATCCATCCATTTTCTGACCCGCTTCTCCTCACTAGGGTCGCGGGCGTGCTGGAGCCTATCCCAGTTGTCATCGGGCAGGAGGCGGGGTACACCCGAACTGGTTGCCAGCCAATCGCAGGGCACATAGAAACAAACAACCATTCGCACTCACATTCACACCTACGGGCAATTTAGAGTCTTCAATTAACCTACCATGTATGTTTTTGGGATGTGGGAGGAAACCGTAGTGCCCGGAGAAAACCCACGCAGGCACGGGGAGAACATGCAAACTCCACACAGGCGGGGCCGGGCATTGAACCCCGGACCTCAGAACTGTGAGGCAGACGCTCTAACCAGTCGTTCACCGTGCCGCCAAAATTAATAAATAAATAACAATAAAATAAATGTAATAAAAATAAACATACCTGCCAGTGTCTATATCTACTGTATATATATAAAACTATATAACTATGCAGCTATATCCTACCCCATATAGGAGCAGACACTAGAGTGAGTCGAAAGTGAGCGCACATAATGACAATGATTGCATTTTTACTCATGGAGGGAGCATTTCATACAGTATACTGTTGGCGAATTGACACACCACCAAACACAAATACTCCCGCTCGCCACTGTGTCGACAACTTCACCCCAAGCAAATATACGCCGGGCTGCGGCCCTCGCTTGAAAGTGGCTCTGGATTTTCACCCAGCTGAGTTGATCATGTCATGGGCAGAGAAATTCAGTGTGGGGGTTGGTTATTATGTAACAGAATAGCTGTAGTATGGCTCACTGACAGACACATTTTTAGTAATAGGTGAATAACAAAAAAATTCACACTTGATGGGGGGGCAGGCACTACACAGTCATTACTATTTGTATACAAGCAATTAGAAAATATATTTTCCATTATACGTCCCTTTTGAAAGTAAGGTTATAAGAATCCTACAGAGGGTTTGCACGCATGCATGCTTGTGCAGTTGGGACCAAAGTGCCCGCAGCTTAACGTCCTTTTCCAAGGTTAGAGTCAAGCCCTTTTTCCAGATGAATCTGCAACATTTTCAGCACCTTGCGGCTGTGATAAATATATTCACACTCCCGCCAGAAGTATAGGAAGAGCGAGGCCACATTTTTTATTTTGCTGTGGACTGAAAAACATGGGTTTATCGTCTAAATTTAACACTTCAGCTTTTATTTCCAGGTACCTCCACTTCTATCGGATACAACACTTGATGACAAAGATGACAAATTGTAATACTTTTAAGACTTTCCCTAGGTTTCAACGCAGCCTCTTTAAGTAGTTGATTTTTTTTTTTTTTTTTTTTTTTGGCAGGTGGGGTGGAGGGGGTGGGGGGTACGCCTTTAAACTCTAGGTAGGTAGGCAGGTAAAATACATGCTCCATAGGGTTTGAGTCTGGAGATTGACTTGACCTTCAACTTTTTACCCCTTTGTTGGTTTGGCAATGTGTTTCTATCTTGCTGCATGATGACGGATCTCCCCATCAATTTGTTTGCATCTTTCTTGAAACTGGTGGACAAAATGTTTCTGAAGACTTCTGAGTTCATTTTGCTGCTTCCATCATGTTGTCCATCAATGAAGATGAGTAAACTGGGGGGGGGGGGGGGGGGGGGGTTTGGCAGATGAGCCTGTATTTTTGGGATCATGAGCAGATAATTTTTTTCTGAAGCTTTAGCTTTTCCATTACCTTGGTAAGGTACCTTTGTGTCATCAGTCCATAAAACTTTGAACTTGAATTGTTCAGACTAATCTGTAATTTTTTTAAGCAAATTCCAGCCTGGCCTTCCTATTCTTCCTGCAAGAGTAGCCTCTGTACTCTGTACAATGTTCTTATTAGTTGTTAGTTCTTGCACAATTCTTGCACAATTTCAAGAACTTTTTAACCGTGGAAAGCACTCTTCTTCAAAAGTACAGGACCTCAGGTCATAGGCAGGCCAGTGGAGGTTCTGTATCGACCCTCCCGCGTGTTTGGGGACCATCTCCGGGGCTCCTATCAGTTGGACGTGCCTAGAAAAACATTATAGGGGGCATTCTCATCAGGGGCCTCAATTCCCTCAGTTTAACCCTCGATGCAAAGAAGCTGCACACAGCTTTACTTGCTATTCTCTGAGCCAAAGAAACCCCAGTCAAGACTTCAACTGAATTTTGATGTTTTCTTTTGGTGACACACATTCATAAACATGTTTAAGGAAAAGTACTTTATGAATCTAAACAACCAATTAAAACATGTTTAATAAGACTACAGTATGTGAATAACGACTATCTCTACTGGAGATACCACCAGAACTGTCCTTCAAATGAGGTACTGAACATCCACTTTATACCATGCCTCCTCCATTTTGTAATGGAAATAAGTTTTAGTGACCATAGTGTCGACAACCTTGGACTGTGAGAGGAATGTTTTGAACAGATGATTGACAAAGAATTATTTTTGCTAAACCGAGTTTGCTTGATGTGTGCAGGTCAGAATAAAGTTCCCAATAAACTATGCATTCCTTGGATTTCAATGTTAATGCCTTGTTTTCATGACATTGTGAGATTTGTGGAAATGTAATTTTACCTTGTAATACATTGTTACATACTGAGAACAAACGCTTATCAATATTGGTTTGTCAGTGAGAGCACACGTAGGCGTTTGAACCTCTTCAAAATAGCAAAATGTGAAAATATTGCGATGGCTATGAAAACATAGATCTGATTCTGTCTAGTAACAATCATTTTCTTTGTATTTTAATTTTAAAAATGCTGCTGTAAATATTTTTTATATAGCTCCTATAAAAATATAAATCTAAAATTATCGTCATCACACAGCGTTGATATTTGAGTTTAAAAGTGAAAGTGATTCTGAACACAGCCGCATTCCAGTTGAAGGAGGGTGTGAACAGTTGCACAACCACATTATTTGAGTTTCATATTTTTACTTCCAATCTTCAAAAGATTTTTTTTTAAACTGTTCCATTGAGTTGTACAGGTTATTGCTCACATTAATGGTGGACAAAATGTTCTAATAATTTACTATGGTCTAATGTTTTAATATTTAAAAAATGGCATTTGAACAGGGGTGTTTTAATATCCACTGAACATGGTGTATTTGTATCAACTGAAACTTGAGGCTCTTTGGGGTAACCCCTGGTTTCCAAACTCAGTGGATCATCATAACCCGACTGTTAATAGTCGTTTTGACATTTCAGTCTCATCTTTCCGCATGATTCATACTTTCAAGTCATGTGACACACACACAGTAACAATGGAAACTGTTTATATTTCACTTTATATTACCGTTTTGGCCTTTTTTCCCCCTCCCACGCACTTCATCTGTGTACCAAATGCAATTCCTCACTCATGTCAGCCCATTTGGGAGACTTCCATCTCACGGTCAACAGCTATTGAAAAAAATCGAATGTCTTATTCATGCCTGAGAGGAAAAGCCCGGCACCGTCCGCAGCGGGTCAAAGCAAGCCGCATCTCCAGTTAAACACGGCTGCGCCGACCTGTCCGGCTGTTTGCTAAGGACTTCCAGGAAATGTCTTTTAAATCCAGACGGCCCGGGGTGAGTGATGGATAGCTCGCACACAACTCTGACATCATCTGAGAAGGACACATTATGCTCTGGGGCCGGTTTTCTGCACAGGGTACAATGTGACTTCATCGCATTGAGCGGCCAATGAACACAACCATGTATTGTAAAATCTTGGTTAAAAACCTGAATATGGGTCCTTGTACAAAAGCCTTATTAAAAATAATTTTCATAATGATTGGTGAAGCGAAAACTGGGATTGAAATAAAACATTTAAAAAAAGACATAAAATGTGAATAAGGTGCATTTTACTCACGCTGTCCCACTGGGTGTCATCAAGGGACAGGTCATTTTTTTGCATGGTGTGCGCAACCTCCGAAAACAAGGCAGGGCTCACTTACAGAGGAAGTGTGCTGGTAAAGAAGAAAAAGAAGAACATTATTTTTGTGTTGGGCAAGAAGCTTGACAAGACGTTCTAATAGCATATGTACATTAACAATTGAAAAACCACATTAAGATTTTTGGGTTGATCCATGGTGGTGTGATTTCCTTGACAACCAAGTGTGTGTACTGTATATAATGCGTGTGTGTGTGTGTGTGTGTGTGTGTGAGTGTGAGTGTGTGGGGGGGGTTCATACAAGGATTCACTGGCCTATTAGAATGCATTAGGCTGTAAAAGGTAAAGATCAGTGAATTAACAGCCAGAGTTACACAAGCCTGTTTTGTTTACCAGGCCTAATAACCCCCAGCCTCCCTCTCTTTTTATTATCTTTTTCTGACATGACTGAACCGAATGTCCCGCACCGAGTGGAGAACGTCGAGTGAAAAATTCCGAAGAACTGAAAGTGGAAAGACAAATCTAATTGCACCACGACTTGATTGAACTGTGCCCACACGGTCTATTTGCATCTCAGCATTCCGATCACATTTCCTCTTCTATCAACAGGTCAGCAGGCAACCGTCCTCTCGATAAAGTTGGATACGTGGAAGCGTTCCCCAATAATACCTGAAGCCAACAACGAGTAAATAATAGCAGGCTCCTTCTCGCTTGCCATTTGAAACATGAGACATATGTGGGTGGGTGGGGGGAACCCCTCTTGACCCTGTCAGCAAAACTGCGACCAGCTACCAATGAGCAAGACCTTCTCCAATAAATAGATGCCGACTGACAGCCCAACCAGGTAATTACCGCAGACTTGAGAAAGGACGTACGCAAAGGGGAGGAGCTGGTTATCACGCAGGCTATGTATGGCTGAACAGTGGATATGTACTCGAAAAGGATAGATTGTTTTGCACAACCCCAATTCCAATGAAGTTGGGACGTTGTATTAAACATTAATAAAAACAGAATACAATGATTTGCAAATCATGTTAAACCTATATTTAATTGAATACACTACAAAGATAAGATATTTAATGTTCAAACTGACAAACGTTATTGTTTTTAGCAAATAATCATTAACTTAGAATTTTATGGCTGCAACATGTTCCAAAAAAGCAGGGATAGGTGGCAAAAAAGACTGAGAAAGTTGAATGCTCATCAAACACCTGTTTGGAACATCCCACAGGTGAACAGGCTAATTGGGAAGAGGTGGGTGCCATGATTGGTTATAAAAGGAGCTTCCCTGAATTGCTCAGTCATTTCATTCACAAGCAAAGATGGGGCGAGGTTCACCTCTTTGTGAACAAGTGCGTGAGAAAATAATCGAACAGTTTAAGGGCGATGTTCCTCAACGTACAATTGCAAGGAATTTAGGGATTTCATCACCTACAGTCCATAATATTATCAAAAGGTTCAGAACATCCGGAGAAATCACTGCATGTAAGCGGCAAGGCCGAAAACCAACATTGAATGCCCGTGACCTTCGATCCCTCAGGCGGGACTGCATCAAAAACTGACATCAATGTTTAAAGGATATCACCACATGGGCTCAGGAACACTTCAGAAAACCAATGTCAGTAAATACAGTTCGGCGCTACATCCGTAAGTCCAACTTGAAACTCTACTATGCAAAGCAAAAGCCATTTATCAACAACACCCAGAAACACTGCCGGCTTCTCTGGGCCCGAGCCCCTCTAAGATGGACTGATGCAAAGTGGAAAAGTGTTCTGTGGTCCGACGAGTCCACATTTCAAATTGTTTTTGGAAATTGTGGACGTCGTGTCCTCCGGGCCAAAGAGGAAAAGAACCACCCGGACTGTTATGGACGCTACGTTCAAAAGCCAACATCTGTAATGGTATGAGGCTGTGTTAGTGCCAATGGCATGGGTAACTTACACATCTGCGAAGGCACCATTAATGCTGAAAGGCACATACAGGTTTTGGAGAAACATATGCTGCCATCCAACCAACGTCTCTTTCATGGACGCCCCCTGCTTATTTCAGCAAGACCATGCCAAACCACATTCTGCATGTGTTACAACAGTGTGGCTTTGTAGTAAAAGAGTGCGGGTACTAGATTGGCCTGCCTGCAGTCCAGACCTGTCTCCCATTGAAAATGTGTGGCGCATTCTGAAGCGTAAAATACGACAACTGAGACCCCGGACTGTTGAACAGCTGAAGCTGTACATCAAGCAAGAATGGGAAAGAATTCCACCTACAAAGCTTCAACAATTAGTGTCCTCAGTTTCCAAACGTTTACTGAATGTTGTCAAAAGAAAAGGTGAAAACATAGGTAAACATGACCCTGTCCCAGCTTTTTGGGAACATGTTGCACCCATAAAATTCAAAGTTAATGATTATTTGCTAAAAACAATAAGGTTTATCAGTTTGAACATTAAATATCCTGTCTTTGTAGTGTATTCAATTAAATATAGGTTGAACATGATTTGCAAATCATTGTATTCTGTTTTTATTTATGTCTAACACAATGTCCCAACTTCATTGGAACTGGGGTTGTAAGAAACAACTGTTTCTTACAAAGGATTTGGGGTCACAATGCCAAGAAAAAGACTTCGACAATATGTCGTAGTATTCCATGAAAAAAAAAGTTTGCAATGTTACGAGAATAAAGTCATAATATTACGAGAATAAAGTCAATGTCAAAAGAAAACATCTATATAAAACAAGACAATGAAGTTATATTTTCGGAGAGAGGGATTGTAGTGTTTCAAAACAATAATAAACTCATAGGAGAATAATGCCGAAATGTGACATGGATAAGATTCAACTTTAATGTCCTCTGCAACGAAAGGCAGATTATTATTATTATTATTATTACTCTCATTTATTATGAGAGAAAAGAAAAAAGTCAGAATGTTAAAAGAATAATGTTGTGACCGGGGAGAGCAGGCTTAAGTGGGGGACTACTCTCGTCTGTATGCTTCTCGGTGTGCGTGACAGACTGGTGGGAACGGAGCGTGTGCCTGCGGTGTGACCACAGGGGGTTGATTTCTGTCTGAGCTCAAAGTTAAGTTGTTCCTTTAGTTTTGAGAAGGCTGCACATCACTCGCAGGGAGCCGTCGTTGCCTCTTTAAAGGGCAAGTCAGTGAGCAAAAGATCAGCCAGGAAGTTGTCCACAATGGTTAAGGTGGACGATGGCGTGAACGCAAGATATTTTCATCAGGTAATTTTCGATATCCCGGGAACTGCCCTGAGACTGCCCGATCTCGTCCGATCTCGGAAGCTAAGCAGGGTCGGTCCTGGGTAGTACTTGGATTGGAGAGCACCTAGGAATACCATGTGCTGGGGTTGGGCAGTGGGCCAATCACCTGCTCCCGTAAAAAAAAAACTACGGATTACAGAAACCGCAATTGCGGCCTAATGTATCTCATGGCACTGAGAGCTCTGTAAAAAAATTCAATAAAATAAAAAAACATTCCATATTAGCGGACTAAACAATGGGCAAAACCAAGGGCTCTAGTTTCAGACATTGCAACTGCGGCGGAGCACAAAAGCTTAAGTTGCAAGCTGTTTTTACCAGCTCATCCTGTATTAACTAAGGGAACCCGCTCACGTTGTCGGTTGCCACAACGGCCAAAAGCAGTGACAATGCTCGAGTCAGCACGGATCGCTGCAATTACGCATTGACCTCTTCCGCAGAGATGTCGCCATGTGAGACTGTCAATGCGCGGCATTTAAAGGGACTGAGAAGAGCCGCTTTGATTGGCGGCGAATGAAGTCGTCTGTGTTCACCCCCACAGCGGCGCAGACTGCTTTCTTTTTTTAAATACGCCAGTTTGCACGCATCAGTGAAATTACCAAAACTCACTCCAACCTGCCTTCGTGCAGATTTATGCTACATGCCGTGCCGCATTTACGCAGGTCACGAAAAAAGAGCCCCAAGTGTTGTCTTTCTAGAGGAGCTGATGCACGTAACGTAGTACTACAAGGCATATGCGACGTCATGACCACAAACATACAGTCGTTTACAGCTACTTGGGACAAGGAGTACAAAAATGACTTGGTATTGTCGCATGCTGCTTCATTAAGTCTAAAGACACGTTATGATCAGGTTACATGTAGCAGCCTGCTCGGGTAGTAGGTATTATTCCAAAGATGTTCATTGTGATTACATTTTGTCGCAGCAAGTCGCAATTTATGGTTACGGCGGTACCTCGACTTAGGGCCTTCGTCGAGATTCAAAAACAGAACCTCTAGACTTTGAGGCTCAAGAAAACTGCAATCAATGTAAACCTTTCGAAGCTCACTGAGTGTCACGTACGTGGTTAGGGCGAGGGTGAGTAACGCAAGGCAGGAACATGGTGGACCCAATTGCAGGGAAGCAGGGAGGCAAGGCAGGAGTGCGGGAGTCTCAAAATAATATTATTTAATCTTCAAAAAGGGAAAACTGAACAAAGTCCCACAACAGATACCAATCAAATCAAAGTAACAAAGAAACAATCTAATATCTAAAACTGGAAACAAACTAGGACCTGTGAGTAAGACATGGAATAGAAAGGGAAAATGACACCTGACAATGACATACCACAATGATAAAGACAACTGGCGACTATGACTTGGCAAAGACATGTGACAACGACAATGAACCGATAAGAACTGAAAGAAACCAGGGAACTAAATACAAACAAATTGACGAGACAACGAGGAACACCTGGACAAGACACCAGTGGCTGGAGAGAGCTGATTGGTCGACACAAAGTAGACGAGAACAGGTGGACAAAACAACCTAATGAGCACACGACAAACATGGAACACAGGAAAACATGGAACAAAACTAAACCCAACCCAAACCAAAACACAGACCATGACACTGAGCTGTGTCACAATGTTTGCTGAGGTCATGCCTAGTTTGAACTTCGAGCTTTGTTTGATTTTTTAATCATAATTTTCCAAGACATTTTGGTTGAACGGCGGTACTGTGGTCGACAGGTTAAGCACATCCGCTTCACATTTCAGAGGTCTTGAGTTCAAATCCTGGCTCCAGCCTTCTCCTGTGACGTGTGCATGTTCTCCAGGTACTCAGGTTTCCTCCCAGATTCCAATAACACGCATGGTAGATTCATTGAAGACAGACTCAGTGGTTCTTAAACTTTTTAAACCAAGTACCGCCTCAAAAAATACTTACCCAAGTAGCACCATAATGACCAATAATAAAATACAGTAGCATACCAGGCTTAAAAATTAATCAAAAACAGGCGGAGGTTTTATTCCCAGTATAGTATTTAATGTAAGCCCCTGTTATATTATGCACAGTTTGAACATAAACACTTCTCGTAAATATATGAAAATAAAAAGCTGTACTCAAATAATGATTCAATTTAAATGTATTGCATATAAAAGTTAAATAAAATCTGTATCTAAATAAATGTTTGAAAACAAACAGATCTATAAGTTTCAATGTGAATGTATTGTACTTAAAAGATAAATACAACTGAACTGCGCTTAATAAATGTACTGTTTCACACTGTCTAGATTTTTAAAAAACTCAAGATGCACAGTTTGAACATTTAATTTGGTGATTCTTTTGCATACCACTAGAGGGAGCCCGCATACCACTGGTGGTACTCGTACTACACTTTGAGAACCACTGGTTTAGATGAACTAAAAGAGCTTGACTTTAATTCTGCCCTCTGGGAATATCATTTTGTTCCACTGATACATCCATCAGTAAAACTGTAGTGACAGTTCATCACATTACGCAAGTTAGAGGGAGGAAAAAAAACAATCTGGGCTACAAGGGCCCACCCGGCCAGTGAAGGTCACGGCTGTCTAACGGGGCTTCTGAATTTCAGTTTTCCGTCTGAAACGTCTTTTTTCCCCTTATGTCGAGGCTGCCTATTGAATAATCCTTTGAAAGTAACTCGAGTCTTTTATCATAGCTGTCCAATCAGTGGAGATGAGCTTGTTGAAGCTTTTATTCCCTTTGAAAGCAAAGCGGCACACTCACCATATTAATCAAGAGGGTTTTTTTTCTTTTCCATTTGTGAAAAAAAGTCAGTAGGCGCTTGTGCATTACCGTCACTAACAGCCAAGCTCAGATTCTTATTTACGAGAATGGAGCACCTGTCAAAAAGAGCTTTTGTGAAGCTGTATCTGCGCTAGCACTGAGGGCTTACATTGAAGTTCAACCAGTCATATCATCGATCTCGCCCACTTCTTTGATGGGTGATATTTATCATTTCATGTTGGATTCCATGGCAACCAAAGTACTTGGAATGGAGGAAAGCATGTGCCCCGTCCTGGATGCTCAGTATAATGCGGTGAAGCTATTAATGTGAAGCCTTTATGTGAAAAGACTTACCTCCTAAGCCATAATCACTTGTCTTCTAAGTTAAGGACAATTTGTATCACTTTTTACTAGGGCTGGACGATTAATCGATTTTATCAATTAATTTAAAGTACTACTCAGGACGTTTTGTTTTTTTTCATCAATTTTTTTTGCAGTTTTCATAG
Organism: Phycodurus eques; assembly: GCF_024500275.1. NCBI lineage: Eukaryota > Metazoa > Chordata > Actinopteri > Syngnathiformes > Syngnathidae > Phycodurus > Phycodurus eques. Next base: position 8,124,705 of record NC_084527.1, read on the forward strand.
TTCAAAGCTTGCACTAACAACATGGCTAACTAACTAATTTACAAAAGAACAGTCACTGTTGCCAATTTAGCGTCTTATGTCGCAAAAAAACATTTTACCCCTCTGACGATCATTTTTCAACAAAAAGTGACAAATTCCTGCTAAGAATCAGACAACAAATGTGGAATCATTCTCACATCTTTTGTCCGTATGATAAGAAAGGAGCCCCATGGAAGGCAAGGATGGGAGTCAATCACACTGAACACCGCCAAAGTCGTGATGCACATTTATATGTTGCGAAATCTGTCATTTTTATCGACACGTTGGAAACTTCTGAGCCAAGGTACAGTATGTGCTTCCAAGCCGTGCATATTATGCCGAGATGGCCTGCCTCACTTGTACGCTACATTAGAGAAAAGATCATGACAGAGCAGGAGGGAACATGAAAAAAGACAAAAGGACGGTTTGAACGTGTGAAATGTTAATTTATTAAAGGGTCAATAAGCAGTTTTCACCCTGCTATAATCGTGCAGCTCCTAATCTATATACTATATATATTTCTGTGGAACTTAATACAAGTTAATGCTGGGGAATAAAAACATCAGAGAAAATAAAGCAAATCCCAAGGGGGTAAAAAACTTGTTTTGAATAATGTCATCTTGATTTGCTTCTTCTATAACCAAAGGGAACGATTGAAATTAGAAATCAAATTTTTGTAGGAAAAAATACTATTTTAAGGCCATATTTCCCAGCCCAAGGGTGAGTGCATAAATTGTTGTTTTTACATTTTACTATGAACGCTTAACAGTTAACACTTCCTACATTTGAATGACACTTGAGACTAAGAGTCATCACACCTAAGGGTCAGTGCACCATTTATTGGTTTTATAATTGCATATTAGCAGCGGTTACCTTTTTTTTTTTTTTTTTTTTTTAAACACTTGTATCAATGTCAGGAATTTCAGTAAAAAAAATTCCCTACACAGTGAATAAGGGCTTTTTGATGGTGACTGCTTGATTCAGGAATGAATAGAATATGTTATATGGCATTAATTCAAACAAAATGGAGGTTGGCAAAATTTCCAGAAAAGACTGATTCCAACCTTAATGGTACCACTGTATGTTTTCCTTGTAAAATTGGAAATGGCTGTCTCTTCAAATATAAACAAGTCTGGGGAAAAGATAGTAAGACTGGAAGAAAGAAAAAGAAAAAAATAAATCACCCTCTTTGCAATATAATGCAGCGGTGGCTCCTCCAAGTGGCACCACGCTCACTCAACATGCCAGTAAAGAAGAAAAAAAAAGTTTGTTTTATGCGGGGAGACACAGGAGAGGAGTGGATCTTCGGCGGCTGGGTTAGCATGACCTTGTCCTGTCCTTTCCACTCCCGCTGCCTCTCCCCAAATAAATCAGCTGCAATCAAAGCACTGAGGGGCTGTCAGTTCATGTAATGCAATCACACACGTACACGCGCGCGCAGGTGGGATTAGGACAGTGTGATATGAAACATATCAGCCTAGATTTCCGTTGCCATTCATCTGTTGACATGCAACCAGGCCTTTGTCGCGCCTCGAAACAATTTCGCAGCAATTGGGCAGGGTGATGAAATATATTTACTTGAAATGTAAATCAGCTCCCGAAACCCTCCCAAGGGTCTTACTTCTTGTTTCCCAGCGTCAAGTATGACTCACACACTTTATATTATTACTGTTTGCTTTTAGTGCTGTAAAATTGGGTCATCACAGGGGGAAGTTAAATGGAAAATGTGTCAAATTAAAGTCAAAGCATTATTAATGAAGATGAAATTACTCCTGGTCCAGGCTCACAGACAATTTATAGGATCGTTCAACATTTTGAGAAAGTGTATGAAACTATCTTACAGTGGAACACCCCAAATGGTATAATTTGGAGTTCAACCAAAACTATCTGGGAAATTATGCCTGGAAAGTCAAACAAAATTCAAGACCTCAATCCATGATAGTGAGTTACGTCAGCAAAACTTGTGACACTTCAGCTCAGTGACCATCATGCACCCTGGAGAGGCCGCCAGCCAATCACAGGGCACATCTACTGCAGAGTCGACAAACAACAATTCACACTCACATTCACACCAATTCACAATTTAGAGTCTTCATCTTCAATGAACCTAAAATGCATGTTTTGAGAATTTTGGGAGCAAACAGCATATGCTTCTCGGTTTTGGTCACGCAGTGTATGTATGTATATATATACACACACACACATATATACATACATACATATATATATATATATATATATATATATATATATATATATATATATATATATATATATATATATATATATATATATATATATATATATGTGTGTGTATACATATATACACACATATATATATATATATATATATATATATATGTGTGTGTATACATATATACACACATATATATATATATATATATATAGTTTTTTTTGTTTTTAGGTCTCTGTTAGCGTCAGCCTCACAGTTCTGAGGTGCGGGGTTCAATCCCCGCCTGTGTGGAGTTTGCATGTTCTCCCCGTGCCTGCGTGGGTTTTCTCCGGGCACTCCGGTTTCCTCCCACATCCCAAAAACATGCATAAATTGGAGACTCTAAATTGCCCATAGGTGTGACTGTGAGTGCGAATGGTTGTTTGTTTGTATGTGCCCTGCGATTGGCTGGCAACCAGTTCAGGGTGTACCCCGCCTCCTGCCCGATGACAGCTGGGATAGGCTCCTGCACTCCCGCGACCCGAGTGAGGAGAAGCGGCTCAGAAAATGGATGGGTGGAAGGTCTCTGTTAAAATTACCCCTTCCATATGGTAAATACTGCAAATAGTCAATTGTGTTGCATTGCTTTGAACAACATGGCGCTCTCCCCTGTCACTGTCCAGATTTTGGATTGTGGTAAACGGGTTACATAAAGTAAGTGAGCAAAATATTTTGCTAAAATAATCTGTTCATCCAGACTAGCTACGAGCTAGCTACATCTATTAAATTGTTTGAAAGTGTAATAATGATTATTTTGACATACGTTTTCCAGACTTAAAGCGGGTTTGCAACTGTGTTCCGTTTGTGTTCTGTGTGTGAAAGTTCACTTTGTGACAACATGTCATCAGAGAAGCTAGGAGTTGGACCCATCTTTCATAAGTCAATTTACTATAAAGTTACAGGGTCAACGGATAACTCCCCTACTGCCACTGCTGTATGACTAATATAACACTGTATTACTCTTAATTCCTGCTACAAAGTCGTATTCATTTGGAACTGTCACACGTCAGTAAAAGCGTCATGTCCACTACGAAGTGGCCATTTGTATTGGTTATTTCTGCTTAAACTTGTACTACACCATCCGGCCTGCAGATGTCACCGGAGAATTGCAGATGTCCATTCAATCCTGAATCAAACTTTAAATGACTAATGACTTTCCATCATGAAAGCTGATTTTTGCAATTAAGGGGGGGTCTTGAGGATGAGTCACTGCTATATGTGCAGCTCACTGGGCTGTGGCTTAATATGAGTCAGCCAACCAAATGAATGTCACTGCCTTCAAGCACACCCTCCATATATGCATTTATAACCCTTTCAATTGTCACTTTTGATTGGAATTGTAACCAAGACAGTGCAAGTGAATAACACCCTCAGCAGCTGCAGCTACACAAATGAGTGCTTAGTTTTGATTGATGCTGTCAGAGAGCTTTGCATTTAACTGTATGTTTATTTGTTGTAGTTGTTGGCCATGGCATAAAACCGCACTTCATCCTGCTCAGAACATTTTTATTATGAATATTTCTTGCCTGTGGTGTGCCCGAATAAGGTATGAAGAATATTTCTAATATATAAAAACTGAAATAAGAATCATATGATCCACATTTAGTGGTAATCAGAAATTACAATGATTAATTTGTGTATTTATTTATTGGTGTGTATGTGTTTGTTTATTCATGTATTTGTATGTGTTGTATTTATTTGTGTATTCATTTATCTCTTAGGTTTATCTATTTGTTATTGTATTCTTTCTTTGCATGTTTATCAGGTTATTTGTGTTCATTTATTTCACCATGCATTGTGGGTCTTCAGATTTCACCTTTTTTTTAAAGTCGTGAATGGACGCTATGTTTCATATTTGTAATGTTATTTTTTCATGGAGTTTACTCGAACTACAGAATTTCCCTTGTTGGAGTAGTATCTATCTGTTTGTGTATTTATCTGATCTGGGCATTTCTCTTTTGAATGTTTCCCTATTTATTTAAGTGATATGCGTTTGTTTTGTATTTATTAATTAATGTGTTCGTCTATTTTTGCGTGTTTTATTAGTTTCCCGATATGATCTTTGAGATCGACGTTGGTCCGATGTGAGCCACAAAAAAACAAAACAAAAAAAAACACTACAGGATCGACTTGATCTAAAATCATTCCTTCTTTTTTGGTTTTTCTAAACAGTCCATTCCATAATCCGCTCTAGCACTTCTATCAAGCAGCGCCCACGTGATCACAACACCAGGTTGCTAAGGTGCAAGAAGTAAGAGTGAACTGCTTGCTGAAAGCCGTTTATTGACACTCCAGCTTAAGTTAACTATAAAACTAAACACACATACCAATAATTACACCCACGTAATATTCAAATACATGTCAGACTTCGTTTCTTTCTTCGTTTTTGTTCACAAAAATCGCTAGCTCAAAGCTAACACGCAATTGACTGAAAAACACCACTAACGAGCCAATGAAAATTAGCATCGAACTCCCGGCACTTATATCTCTCAAAATAATGGATGTTGGTACAAAAACGATGTATAAATACATACAAACAGACAATATAACAATACTCTCTTGCACATATTCAAACGCTGTGAAAAACGAGTTATAATAACAATGATTCGATCGTGACTACTTCTACTTTGTTACTGCAAGTGTGTATCTCATTGCGTGCACCACACTGCCCCTAAGAGGTCAAGACGTGCACAGCAGTTACTTTTTGTAACCCATTGGTTACTAATAAATAGTTCAGTTTTTCCTCATACCTACAGTTGCTGATTATTATTCTCTGTTTGAGTAATAGCACTTGCTAAACCTTTTCTAACATTCCATACTACAAAATAAGTAAATTATGTATGATTATTGCTCGTATCGGATCGGACCAATTTTGGTATTGGCCCAAAGGCTGCAATATCAGTATTGGATCGGAAGTGAATCTTTTTATTAGTGTATTTATGTTATTTTTATGTATTTCTGTTATGTTATTTTTTCTTGTGTTTCTCTATTGGTTAATTTATCTCTATTTGCTTATTTGGTTTGCTATTTTTTATACAATTATTTATTTTCCTGTTTGTTGAATGTATTGGATTTTATTTTTCTTTAATTCAGTCACACATGTGGCTGCTGTAGCTTTTTCCTTTTAAAGGAGTCGCGATCCTTGGGAATATCATTGGCAAAGGCCATAGAGGAGAGTGACATTGCGCTATCCGCCCCCGCCCCCACACCACCCAAATAAATAAATAAATAAATAAACTAAAATGTCAACAGTTATAATGGAAAATTTTTCCACGGTTCCGGAACAAAAAAACTAATTTGTTTAACAAGCTTCCGGATGTACTCTGCAGCACATCACATCATTCTCATGAGATACCATAAATCCACTCCCACCCTCTTCCCCCCTTCCTTCCATTCCCAAATCCCTTCAGTGTCTGTGGTCATAGTCTTTTTAACCTTTAGCTGGGTACTTTTGTTTTTTTTGGGAGCAGGCAAACAAACACAATGGCAGGACGTCCAGGCGTACAAGGAGAAAGGAAAACACAAGATGAACTCGGGGACACAGCTGCTTCTCTCTTTTTCTACGCTTCCTCCACTCGCTCGTGTCCCACCGAGGTAATTTCTGATGTCCCCGCGTCACATGGTGTCATCATATACATCATCATCTTACACAACATCAAACTAATACAAGTTGTCAGTCTAGAACCTGGGGACTTTTAGCTACAGGCCGTTCTCGTAACCGCTCATCCGTGGATTATAAAAGGTACAGTGGAAGTCGAAAGTTCAATCCGCTGTTAGCCATGACGACCTTACCACACCTCAGTTGAGTACGGATTGAATGATTCACCTTTGTTTGGCCTTTTTTTGCTTTTATCTTGTAATACATTCAGAAAGAAGGAACAGCCTCATCAAGAGGTGGAGCGAGATGAAGAAACAAGAAGCTACACGAAGTCAGCGGACCCGCATTCAAAATAGTAAATGGTAACTTATTTTTACACTTGTGACAAGAGCGCATATTAAAAAGTTGGATGTGCAATGTGCGTCTGTGGTGCAGTTCACCTTTTTACTGCTTTTTCTTTGGGGGTTTTTCAACACTTATTCCAAAAGAAGGCACACCTTCAACAACCTATTAAGAGAAGGCATCACAAACAAAGTAACATTAGCAGACTCGCATTCAAGTCACATTAATGCTGGTTGAACTTCTTTTTACAGTTGTATGATAGTTAAGAATGGTAAAAAAGTGAGATGGACAAATCACCTTCGTATTACAGTGACCTCGCATTTATCACAGGGGAGAAGTTGCATTAGGTGGAAATCTGTGATATACTGTAGAGAGACCGTATAAAGAAGCAGTTTTTTTTTAAATATAGTTTTGCCCCTCCCACATCCGTTAAACACATTGAAACGTTTTTGAACACACACAAAAAAACCTAAATGCCAGCATAAAATTTAAAGAAAATACTGTAAGTATTGTATTGTCAGCGTACATGCCTGTGGCTTTAAGAAGCGGCGTCTGGTTGGGTGACGTAGAACGTCAGCGAGTCTGCGTGTGAGTGATTGGGTGAGAGCTGTGGCTGACAGCAGCTTCTGCGTAGGCGTGATCACTGTGTTACCATTCTATCGGCGTTTAATAAACTGCAGAAAAGTGCATCGGCGACTGTGCCTCTCCTTTCTCACATGAGAGGCCATTACAGTAAGTAAGTATACTGTAAAAAAAGAAAAGAATTCTTAGCAATACAATATAAAAACAATATATTGGAGTGTCAACGATGGGAACACTACGTCTTTGTCACTGAAGTTAAGATTTGAGTGTCTTATTGTTTTTATAATTTAATATCAACGGTGGTTAACTCATATTTACTTACTATATTTATTTACCGCACAGTCAATAAAGGTTTCACAGGGGCAGCAGTTTGACACAGGAACTTATTGTTTCGAGTACCATTATTTCCTATGGGAAAACTTTGTGTTTGACCTGGGAGATTTCCCTAAACTACTAAGAGTAAGGCCATAGAAGAAGGCCGCCTGTGCATGAGATACTGCCTCAAGTGACAATCTGCGTAGGTACGCTGCTGCCTTTTAAGGAAGTACAAAGTGAGAACGCTCCATTATAGGTTCAAAAGTCTTTGGTTTTTGTAGGGAGAATCCTTAACATGATACCTTGAGGAGATAAGTTTAAAGAAACGATAAATAAAACCGAGGCCTTACATAGCATGGGTACTTGCTTAGCGATTGTTATGGGAACTAACTATTCAATTGAAATGTACTTAAACACTTGTCATATGTGTGTGCATGGGAGAACTACAGGATACTCTGACTCGCTAGGAAAAACAAACACAGCATTATTATTAAAGTCATGAATATGCTTTAATAAGCGTCTTATATAATATTCCATTAAGTCTCCATTATAAAATGGCAAGCGTGGCTCAGGGAAATATGTGACATTTAACTTTGTTGGCACCGAGGCCAACCGTTACCCTGCCCTCCCTCCTTTTCTGTAATGTAGCCCCTGAACTTTAACCTCTGCAAAGTGCCACAGTGCAGCTCTCCGGATGGCTTTTCAAAAGGCGCTCCTTGCAGAAAGGAGGACCATCTGGAATACGCTAAAGTCAGATAAACATTTACACGTATCCACGTGTTCCGGATCAAAGTGAGTGAACTGAGTGGGAGACGAGCAGACGTGACGTACAGTACACGGCTGCTTTTCATCGCCGCACATCACTGGAAAAGCTCAGCAGCTGTTGCTTTTCAATATGCTTTCGCTCCCTAAATGCTCCAGTCAGACTGAAGAGGACAGGACCTGGTACGACCTCTTCCCCATTCAATCCGAACGAGCGAAACTCATTCATGAATACCACTGATGTTGTCATGACAACACTTTGCCTAAAGCACTGTGTACACACATACCTATAATTGGGACGAATTTGGGCATTTTTCATACTTTCCAGTCATTCAGCAAAGGTATGATTATTGTCTGTCTCTGAAACATCTGAGGTCTTGAGGTGTTTTTTCCCCTCCCGAATCAGCTCAGAAAATAGGCCGATCCGACAAAATGGTAAAACTGGTTGATATTTCCGACAGAAAACCATCCAAGTTGGGCCGAGCCACGGATTGTGACGTGAAACGGAACGACAGCCGCTCAGGGAGACTGCGATTTTGCCGGACATAAATAATGGTGCAACGTGTTGTGTTGAGTGTTTGTTGCACAAGTCATTCATCACACACGTCATTCATCACATCACAATAGAATCCAATATATACACCCAGACTACTGATCTAATGGCAAAATTCATGCTGTTTTTGGGAGTAATTGCCTTAAGCGGGGTATACACATATCTATTTTTAAAGGTCCCATGCCATCAAAATCCATCTCTTTTTTTCAAATTGTTTTATGCATAACACAGGTCAAAATGAGTCTGTGACCCGCTTTAAGTTTGACATCTATGCGGTTTGTCAATTGAATGCAATAGCCTTTAAACACCAAAACTGCTTGCAAATGAAAGGATTTGAAAAACGCTGTCATAGTTACGTCAATTAATATTCAAGTACGTGCCCACTTCGTGGTTGGTTGCCACTTACTCAACTCAGCTGAACGGCAACACGGCACGTCCAGGTTTTAAGCAAGCGAGTCTCAGCCATACAAATACAGTCTGTAAATGTATATGTTGAGTTTTCCAACAATACTTAACTAAATTTCAATTGTTTTTTTTTGTTGTTGTTTGTTTGTTTCGGGGCACAACACGGAGTCCACGATTCGACCAAACACATCAGGTGATCATACTGAACAGGTTTAACATTTATGATTGTCGCCCATACGGCCGTTTACTGAGTTGATCTGTGAGGGAAAAAAATCCCGCTCAGCACATCGCTCACCATTGGATAAGCTTTCAGATACATCAGAGAATCGGGCTTTTGCTGACTTTGATCGCAAGGGAGGAAAAAATGCAGAGAATTCAGCCCGATTATCAGTATGTGTGTCCCCCGCTTTCGTGCATCTGTCTGAATCTATATAGCCTCTTCCGAACACATTCCGCAATATAGTTGTAACCGAAGGTTCCACAATAAGCTGCCTTTCCTTTTTACCCAGCAAAGGTGAGATACTTCCACAACCATTTGTGCTGGTGGACAGTGAGTCAGCATCCTGCAATCAGATAATTAGATGAGCGAAGACATCAGCTGGTGGTTTGACGTGAAAAAAAAAAAACTGAAAAAAAAAAAAAAAAAAATTGCTTTCAACACACCAGTAGCAGAAGTGTGACACTTCACAGCTCTGTCCTCGCACCCTGGCATTTACACAGGTGTCATAAGGCTCTGTTACTACCATCCAAGGCGGAACGACTTTGTACTGGACTGATGAGACCCAGTGAGCTCTACAGGTCCAAACTGATTCATGCTAGGCACTGGCGACCGACGGTCAGCTTTCTCCCACATTTCAAAAACATGCACGTTAGGTTTATCGATGACTCTAAATTGCCCTTAAGCGTGAATGTGAGTGTAAATGGCTGTTTTTCTACGTGTCCTGTGATTGGCCGCAGATCAGTCCAGGGTACAACACTTCTCTTGGTCAAAGTCAGCTGGATAGGTGCTAGCTCACCAACAACTCTAATGAGGAAAAGCCCTGTAATACCCTAGATAATAGTGTCAAACTGGTGGCGCGAGGGCCAGATCCGGCCCGCCACATCATTTTATGTGGCCCGCGAAAGCAAATCAAACTTGCTGATTGTGTTCTGGTGTAATAACGTTGAGATATTTGCAAGCATTTTTTTTTGTTACCAATCCCCCTTTGAAAATATATGTAATAGTTGAAAAACATGTTCTTATAGGCTTCTGATTTCAAAACTGGTTATTCATCAATGTGTTGTGTATACTGTATGTAATTATATGAGGTAATCTTTCGTTTATTTGGGTTCACAGTTGTAGTGGCCTGTGACAAAGATGACTTTAACACCCCTGCTCTAGATGGATGCCATAAATCCAAAAACTTTGGACATGGAACTGTCAAACAACATGTCAGCATAGCCCCTCATTAGACCTAATTTCAGCCAGCATCCACGCATTGACTTTGCTGTTTTGTTTTTGTTGTTGTTTTTTTACATTTTTCCCACCTCAAAGACAGTAAGAGAACAAAAAGATAACATGAAATTGTGTGCACTCTTTCAGTGGTGCTACAGGTGTTATTATGGTAAGTACTTTCCCGTTTACTTTGTTAGCATTCTCAGCCAAAGAACACGGCATTTACTCTCACATCTGTCTGGCTTGTTTGACAAGAAGGAGCACCCAGTAAAGATTTAAAATGCTACATATCTTCCACGCTCGCTACACCAGTTTGTTAGCTCCCATACGCTTGTCACTCGCATGTTTTATTTTTACATTTTACATTAGTGTTTTGCATTCCATTTATACTTGTGTGACAGTTGATGAATACAAAAAAAAACGAGCCACAACTTCCACCAAGGAAATTTGTAGCGCTGCAAAGCAATGCGTCTCAACTGCATGTGGCAGTGAAACGAGGGAAAGTGTGACACATGCAAACACAACCATGCCATAGCCATGATTACAACGCACACACATCCACAATTAAAAATGGGCAACTTTTTAAGTTCCATTTCCATACGTCAGGGTTTCCCCAAGCCAAAATTGGGTCACTTTGTACTGGGTCGCCTATTTTCTGAGTGAATCTACATGAACTTCTGTTCTTTATTATTACTTAATGTACATTACATGATAATGTTATGGCAATTCATGATGCAGTACATAAGTGGTCTATTTTTTTGTTTTGTTTTTTGACTAGTTTATGAGCATCTGCGGCATAATTCGGGACGCGACCCCTGAAAGTCACACCAGGGAAAATTTCTGGGTGGGGGGTGAAGTCCTTGAGCTTTTCAGTCAAAGTGAGGCACTGCAGTTTGGAGCACGATCCTCCTGCTACCTACGCATCCTTCAGAGCACATTAACTCAATGGATTCTCATGTATATGCTTTATCATAATGTAGAAAAGAGCTCTCACAGCATTTATATGTATTGTAATCGTCATCACAGCTATTGGTATTATCCATAAAGGAACTTACATGTATTGATCCTTGCCTGGTGTCTCCCCTTTGGCAGTCCCAGTCAGTTAGAACCAAAACAAACATGCGTGCGTCATCACAACCATGCTCACTCCTTCTGCCTGTGCTCAGGCTCTCTCATGATGGAAGGAAGGCGGGAACTCTCCTCTGCGAGCTGCCAGCCGCATGGGCCAGCGACGTCACAGTGTTTCCTGCTCCCTGCTCGACCAATCGTGAGGCTCTCACGGACGGGCCTCCGCCTCCCTCCTTTCACTGGACTGGAACAAACTGTATGGAGCAAGCATGAGGTAACAGACAAGAGCATGGATTTGATTGGGGAAAGCGAAAGGAGAAGCTGTGATTAAATGTTGAACACAATCCAGTGATTTTTGTTATAGTTTCGCAGCCCATAAAAATTCTTTCCAAGGGCGTTTGGGTGGCATTTTAGGATGAGAGCACAAACATATGCAGATAAGCGCGATGAGGTGTGTTTTTCAGCAAATATACCAGAATTTCTCATGTATGTGGATTTTTTTTGGTCAAAAGTCAATATACACGCATATGTGCACATTATACATATGTACAGTGGAAAATAAAAAAAAAACTTTCACATTTTATAAATGTATGCCGCCATCTAGAGCTGTACACTTTCATTCCAATATGCCACCGCCACCTAGAGGTTATGAGTAAGGTGCACACTTTCATTCCAATATGCCACCGCCACCTAGAGGTTATGAGTAAGGTGCACATTTTCATTCCAATATGCCACCGCCAGCTAGAGGTTATGAGAAAGGTGTAGCCTACACTTTCATTCCAATATGACAGGGGTACGTATGACTGCATATATGGACAGTTATGCTCATAAGTTTGCATACCCTGCCAGAATTTGTGAATTTTTTTAAATACGACTGATGACTGAACAATTTAATTTCTTTTTATGGTAATGTTTTGTTTAATGATCATGCTTTTCTGAATTGCTTGACAGTTTAATTTGAATCCCATTCAAATAAAATTAAATGTGTTTCGCCTGGCCCTTCATGTTTTCCAAGTAGGTGAGTTCACAAATGGTGATTCGCAAATCAGCAGGTGGTTTACTCTAACACTTCTCATTCCACTTTCATTACGGTTGTCCACTTATTGTTGCCATATTGTACTGAGCCCACTGGGTGGAGTACCAAACGACTGACTGCATGGCTAATACCCCTTTCACACTGAGTTAGAGCCAGTACAAGTTTAGAGCTAAAGCACCGCAAAAGCAATGACTCAGAGCTTACAAAATTGGTGCCACATTAGGACCAGCTCTTTGCTAGTCAGTCCAGTGTGAGGGCCCCTATTACATCAGCAGTTTGGAGGGTGGTGACCACAGGCACGAACATCAACCACCATCTCACAGCAAGAAACTAGTGAATTCTAGTCGCCGCTTTTTAAACCGAGACCGATACGGTGACATACGGACTGACGTAATTTTGTACTTTCGCTCCCTCCAGGTTGACTCTAGCAGTATGAAGCTCAACTGGTGTTTGGAGGTGCGCAAGTAGAACAGAACATCATAGCACTGGTGCAAATGACCCTACCCAACCAGCATTGGCACCAGTGGCATATTTCTGAGAATATGTCTGTGAGTGAGCTGTTCTGAATTTCCATTATTATAATTCACATAATGTCTGTAGGCCAGGCGAAGATCCTCCATTTCCAAGCAGACTACGCGGAATCTCGATAATTGCAAAGCCAAAAAGTAAGCACAGCTGCAGCGTTAACACAGACTAACATTAGCAACAGCGTTACCATAAGACATATAGAAACTCTTACAATGTGGGAAAAATGCACGTCTGCTTGAACAGAAAAGATGGACAAACCCTTATTTTTATTGTCAACTTGACTTGGCAATATTGTACTGGGAAAGGGACACATTTACACTGTTTTCGTCGCTACGCTAACTCTGGGTTGCAATGATCGCAATTTTTTGTCCTATGATTGTCATCACATTGTTCCTCTTTCCCATCACTGGCACCCTTTTGTGTCCACATCACAAAAATAGAATTTAAAAGAATTACATCCTCTAGAGCTTAGGTGGGGAAACTATAGCCCGTGGGCTGAGAGCATTTGAGCCGGCCTGACACACAATTATAAAAACAGATCAAAACTCAGAGGAACTGTTTTTAAGAAGCCCAAAAAAACATTTAACCCACAAATAGCTCACAATATTCATTTAGTATGGCCGTCAGAGGACTGAAAGGACCCGATAGGAAAAACGTTTGGGGTTGGGTGCATTATCCATGCATGCCTGCCTCATCCCAAATCCTCCCAAAAACTAATGCAGCTGTGGAGAAATTTGGTGGCAAATACAATTTTCCAGATGCTATTTAGAATTCCCAGAAATTGTGTTACACTCTTGGCCTCAGCCACTGCCAACGTGTGGAGCGGGAGGAACGGCGACATGACAAATCCGCTTTTATGTGGAGCGGAACGATTAAGACGGCTAAAACCAATGCACACTAAAAGGGCTGTGCCATATTTCTTCAGACGTCACACTAAATGAGGACAGGGAGGTCAGCGAGTTATCAGACGTTAAGATCAATATTTGAATTTAAATGATTGTCTGCTGAGAAGCTTTTCCCCTCAGGGATCAATAAAAGTCCAGAGAAAACAAATAGACTGGTACATTCTGGACCCTAAGAAAAGAATGTGACAAAAAATATCCAGAATCCTCTCTCTTTCCCATGAATTACAAGTTAACAAGTACAATAAGTCATATTGACTTAGATAGTCATGTCTTTTAGAGGGGCTAACGCTGTGAGAAAAAAAAACAAAAAAACAACTCACCTATGTAACAGTGTCACACACATCACTAGTCATCATGTCAAATTAGCCCTTCTGCCTTTTTCCTTACATGGCTGGAACATGTTGAGCCCAAGGCGTTTCACTCACTGTGAGCCATCAGCCAACGACGGCTCTTCTGCACTAAAAAACATACAGGGGGAATACTGCCTTTCTTTCTGGAGCCTGGCTGCAATATATTGAACAGTAGACGGCCAATGGTTGATTCTGCATCCGTCAGTGCTACAACAGCTCCAACAGATGGTGATTTCTGCTCAGAAATCAATGTAAATCATTAGGAAACTTGTGACAGAACATTTGACTCTTTGGTAGAAAAATGCCCGAAAACGTGATGTTTAAACATTTTCCGATTTTTCAATGGCGGCATCCGCTTGAGGCATCTCATTTTTAAGGTCAAACTCAGACCAATTGCATTGCCGGAATTACTTCAAACTTCACAGAAAACAAGAATATTAATAGTGAATCTAGGACATGTAGGTTCTATCATTGACGAACCCTATGAACGTGTGATTTTCGACGCTGAAATCGAGGAATATTTTCATCTTTGTCAGAAACACAAAAAATCTCAACCGAAGTGAAAAATTCAAAAACGAGGTGGTAAATGGATTTCCCAACAACCGTAATCTGAAAAGAACAAGTATTACCTTAAACAAAACAATGAGAAAATGCAAAGTTGGTGGACCGCCGCTAAATCCACATGCCTAAATTACGTCACAAAAAAAATGGGAAGAAAATGCCGACCGTTTTTCTGGATTAAGTAACATACCTAGTACAGTGGCACCTTGACTTACAATTGACTGTCAGTGTCGATTTTCTGTATTATTTTTTTTGTTTCTGTGTTGCATTGTCAAAATTTGACATATGCCCGGATCAGACTACAAAACAAATATGGTCTCTCACGATGGCACTGTCAGACTTCTGCCATAAAATCTTGCCGTGTGTTGGTTAGAAGACTGGCAACACGACACGACATATATTTACGATATCACCATATCCCGTCTTTGACAATCATTGAGCTAATCTTTTCAAATCAATCTGTCAGCGGAGGTGGCACCAGAAAGCGTGTCAAATATACCGAGAACAAACGTTACCGTGGCGGCAAAAACAACAATGATTGCGGCTATGTTTTGTGTTAGGAAAAAAGAACAAAAAGGGGGGGGAAATTGTCATCCCTGGGTGCTCCGGAGAGGACGTTTTGTCCTGTTCATTCTTCCAGGAGAGCTTGACCTAATTTTTCTGTACTTTTAATACCTCTAGCAAGCAAGCAACATAACATTATGTAGCTAGTTAGATAGCTGGCTAGTGCTAGCACTAACATTTGTACATAAACATTATGCCAACGTTCTGTCGATTCATGTACCAAAGTTTCGGTAGACTTTGATTTGTATGTGTGAATATATGTTTAGCACGGGGAGCAAGGAAGGCAATGTGTTGCAAGACGCAATCCTATTGGTCGACATCAAAGTGCAGTGGCGGGGATTGCCTTTCGTAGGTTACACCACATGGAAGACGTCCAAAAAAAAACAAATGTGCTAGACTTGTTTAGATTTAGGTCGTGGATTATGTCACACTAGGAGTTTTGTCCTTTCGATTTTTGTTGAGACACAGTTTTGTCGTTCCCGACAAAATATGTCGGAACCCGATCTGGGGAATAATGGGGCTAAAATTCTGTAGTCTGATCCAGGCATGACGTGATCTTAAGATACGCTGCCACTCGAGTGTAGTGGAAAACAAAGGAAAGCACACTAACTAATGCACTTTCAGCCTTATATTGAATGGCCCAAGCAGCCAAATACACAAAAAGGAAATGAAAACACTCGCAAGGAGTATGGAGGAGACATTAGTGTGTGGAAAATGGCCAACCGGAGCTGGCGTCCGAACTCCTGATGTCATTCATTAGGCCACACCCACTTTAAAGTAACATGTCATCACACAAAAATGCTACTACAACACTGTATGTGACTTTTCGGTTTCATTTTTAAAAAAAATATATAAAATTGTATTCTCATTTATTAAGTTTTATCATGGTTTATATTTTATAGTGCTGCCAATAACGTCTATAGACGTCAATTTGAATCCAACTGTGGACCAAGTAAATTAGGTTTTTATGCCATTGTCTGGCAGAGCTTGTCCATCAATGTCAGGCTAATTTACAGCCTGACAAATTGACCCCGTTGTTGGCAACAATGCAACTATTTGGATGAGAGATCAGCATAGATTATGAGAGAGGATGAGAGAAAATGGTGAGACGTTGCAAGTTGGACAAGTTCAGGCAGCTCACACTGGAGAGTATGTATATGCCTATTGTGTCGCAATAGTTCCAATATAAAGAGTGTTGTGATCGTGAGAAAAGACAGAATTCATGAAGAGGAATTAGGGGACAATAAGCGGCATCTAAAAAAATGCTACAGACTCTCTGTAGCGCCATCTGAAAAAAAGCCACTGACGCCATGTGGTCAGAGTCAGCGTAGCTCACGGCGCGTTCAACCACAGCCCGGCTCATCTGAAAAATGTCAGATGAATTCAGAGAACCTGACCCGGATTCGTCATACGACTAGTTGCCGTCTGGATCAACCAGGATGAGCAGAGTCTCATCCCCAGACACTCCAGAAAGACATGAAGGAGGTAAGAACTAATTTCCTAGCTTGCTAACCTTTATTGCCTTGATAAATGGGGGTGATCAAAGCGTTCCCGCCATTTCTCTTCGCCTTCAGTCCATGTCACTTCAGTGCTATTTAACCCCACTAGTTCATTTAGCCTACTGTAACCTCTGTTGCCAGTACTGATGTGAAGGAATTTTGAATTTACAGATTACGAATCCAGCAGAGGTCGGGAAGATCACGCTGACTTGCAACTAAACAAGATCCCTTTCACTGCTACCCTTGGACCCCGGAGGGGAGCAGGAAGAAGAGGAAAAGGTTTCAGATGTGGGGGTGGGGGGGGGGACTTGGAGGAAGGCCGACATACTCCAAGGGCGATGACCCAAATCGCTGGGCAGACGAACAGGTAGGCAAACACAAACTCGAACACCTTATGCCCACCAGCAGGAAGTCAAGACTACCCATGAAGTGTCAGGTCTGCTCACGGAGGGGCTAGCGCAGCGAGACTAAAATATGGTGCAAGTTCGGTTGGCCCACACACACACACACACACACACAGATTTGCTATAACTGATACACTGTACATACAAACATAACTGTAAATAAAATAGTTTGCCATGAACATCCCTTTCTCAGTGATTTTTTTTTGTTTTATTCAACGAAACTACTGTTCAGATGTTTGAAGCAAAGCAAAAGAATATTAACATCACACTCACTGTTCTGCTTGACATGATTGTTTTCACAAAAAGCTCGTTTTCTCTGTTTTTGGGGCAGAAACAGCTTTTTTTGGGTCACACCAACCTATGTTTTACTGCAGATCACAAAAAAAATGGGAAAAGATAGAAACAAACTTTTTCTGATGAAAGAAGAGTGTACTCTTTCTTTTAGTAACTTTGGTCTTTATAATAGTCAGATAACAAAGTATTCTGTGGGTCTTAAAAAATCAGTCAAAATGCTTTGAAATGGCTGGTGGTATGGGGCTCTCTTCTCTGAAAACAGCTGTGTAATGATTCGACTTTCCCTACAGGTTCTTCTTAATTAACAGACTTGTTTTGGCAAGCCCTCCGCGTTATGGGCAATATCTGCAGGGCCCCACCTCACCAATATGTGGTTGATGTTTACTTTAGCGCAATGATTCAGTTGAATGCAAAGAGATCAATTTGGCTCCTAATCTGTAGAGTGCAAACTTTGCCACTGGAAGAGAAATAGGAATTTCCAAAACGACCGACTGTAAAAATGGTGCGCTACCATTTCCCTCCCCCCCACATAAAAGCACCTTTGAAAACTTGTATGAATATTTGTTAATTTATTTGGCATCACAAGGTTCACGGCCCCGTTGACGAAGATTGTTGAGAAGGAACGTCTTATCCATTCTGAGTCCAATGACAAATGCCATTCCACCCACGTATGCGCCACATGAATTTGGAGCTGGATCCTTGAGGTGCTTAGCTTAGCTTAGTTTAGCGGTAAGACGAGCCTTTCTTTTACTGGCTATCCCACTGGTACATCCTGTTTCTCGAGAGGAATAAAAAGGCAGAGGTGATACTGTCTGGAGAGGAGACGGACGAGGCCCTCGGGGAAGTGAAGCAAACAGGAATGCAGACATGGAATCAGCAAAGCAAGCAGGCCTGCTACGAGGCTCATAAACTCATGGGAGTGGAAAGGTTATGCAAATACTATGCAAAAGCTCAGTGCTCCCCTATTTTGACTGTTTGCATCACAATAAACACCCACTGAATAAACAGCAGGAACACTTATTGGAGCATGAGGAATGGTTGGGTTTGTAAAGCCAGAGGGGAACAAATACAATCGTATGCAAGTAAATTTGATCTCAGCTGGACATAAAACGGACGACAAAACAATGATCAATAAGTCAACTTTGGGGACAACGTGTTACACTGCTGCAAGGCAGATAAGAACCTGTGAAAAAAAACAAAAAACACTCAGCATCAGATTTGTTCCAGTGCTGTGCCCAGCGAGATAACTGTGAAGCTGTTGACAGCAGCCATCACAGTAAAAAAAAAAAACAAACAAACAAAAAAGACATGTTCTCCTTGGGGTGAGGTGTGAAGACTTGATGCTCTGCAAAGTTCAAGTAAAAGTGACAAAAACACCCCGCCAGTCTGAATCGTGCATCAGTGCGGATTTGTTGCATTTTAAAGCTGAAACAGTGAGACTACTGACCTTTTTGATATTACCTCCGCTAAGCGTGAAAGTGCAAGGGCCAGAGCTATTGTTTTAATTGCAGTTTGGTGCTTTACCTCACTAAAGCGCAAACAAGGCAAGATACTCGATGTTTATGGGTTTGTTTGTCCGCAAAGCTTGCTTTTCAGTCTCCCACAAACTGACACAAAAACACTTCATGTCCACCATATACTGCATGTTATTTAGCATCATAGCTCCATATAGGGCAAAGCATCACACTAAGAACTAATGTTGGGGTTGGGGGGGAGGTAGGTATAACAGTTGATAAGAGGTTTGGGTTAAAAACCCTGCAAAGTGAATTGAGAGATTACATGGTTGAAGATAATTGTTGAAGTCAGGTGCAAAGACTGAGAATTATGTAATACTCAGTTGTGGAGATATTGCATTAAAATGTTTTTCACAATTTCAGTTTTTCAGATTTTTTTGGCCCGTGGCTAAAATGGGGCGCATTGACGCAAGAGACTCCCCCACTATATGAGAACTTGAGCGCTTTCGTCCGCATCAGCGGTTATCCGGTGATTAATTGGGATGGAAATTGGCTAGCTAGCTGAAAATGTCTCTTTCCTGCAAACAGTCCACTGGTGTGGCTACCTTAGAGTGCCTCGTTGTTGGCTGTGAGTGCAAGCATGTCACGGTGAGAAAGATCTTTCAAGTCCAACCTGGCAGCCAACGGTTGGACCAGGGCTTCGGGCTGGCGTTTCCCTTTTAGAGCGCCTCGTTTTAACGACGTGGAAAAGCCCCAAGACGACTCGATGGGATATATTCCAGGCACCGAAGAGCTTTAAGTGGATATATATTTGCGGCTCACACATGCAGTTATGTGTAGGCATAAGAATAATACTAGACAAAGTAGCATATATTTTCCAGGTGGTAGTACAGGTATTTGACTGACAGTTGAGCGACACGTGGTTTCAGCGCATTCAGCAGACACGCCCAAATTGGACATTTGAGATGCTACTCACTGTTGTTAAAATCATGTCACACCTCCAACAAAATGAAGCCTCTCGAAACACCATGTGTTTTTTCTTTAACACGCTGGTCATGACTGGCACTGAAGAAATAACAGGCCCTCTCTAACATTGTACAAGGTAACCTTGTGATCCAATTACCAGCCTGTCATCTGTCCATTTGCTCTCAAACATAAATGTTACAAATACCAACTGTCATTTAGTTTAATCAGTGGTTAACTTATTTTTTATAACGGAATGGCAGAAAATATGCCATTTCTGTAATTTGTTGCAACAATCCCAACTTCCTGTTATGGAAAAGCTCAGGTGTCACACTGCTCAGTGTTACTTTGGGATGGCAGCGGCATCATTATGTGTGTAGTGAAGGTGTCCGATAGACAGGTCAGTGTGCTCTCCTCTGTCTCCGTTTGAAAATAGGATATACTGTACATATACCGTCCATCTGTAGACCACATTTTGTTCAGCTATTCAGAGTTCAGATTTATGGGTTTTTAGATCATCTCAGTAGATATACTGTGTATTTCCCTAAATGGCAGCATGGTGGGACTAGTGGTTAATACGTCTGCCTTACAGTTCTGACTTTGAATCTCAACTTTGACCTTCCTATGTATGATTCGTATGTTCTGTCAATGCATGCATGGGTTTTGTACGCGTTATTCCGGCTTCCTCCCGCAGCCCCAAGGCATGCATGTTAGGTTAATTGAAGACTAAATTGTCCCCAGGTGTGAATGTGAGTGTGAATTATCGTCTATGTGTACTATGATCGGCTGACGACAAGTCCAGGGTGTACCTGGCCTCTCGCCAAAACTCACATGGGATAGGCTCCATTTCACCTTGCAACCTTGCAATGGTCACATCAAATACTACAAAATGAAGGAAAGTTTGTAATAAATTTGAGCAAACCTGATATGTTCTCACAAAACCCTGAAAATAAAGTTTATTAAACATCGTAACTTACCTAGTTAAAATGCATACAACTGGTCTGGAGGCTACCTACATTCACTACAGCAAGCACCAGAAAAAGACTGGTCCAGGTCCAAATCCAGACCATTCAATCCGATGCACCTATTGAGGGCTTCTAAAAAATTTATGCAAACATTAGCAGATATAGCTTCAAATCACGTGATTGGTATTTGTTCGTCCACCATGTTGGAGGTCCTTATCGGGAGGATTAGCGAGGCTTGAAACGGAAAGACTAGTAGACCGACTGTTTTCGTTCTCTCTTTTTTCTATGTATAACCATAATCAGTTATCAACTATGTTATATATTTTTCAGCCTCCTTAAATGTGGTGAAATGAAAGCTAAAAAGTTCACAGAGAAACTTTGGCTGCAGTGGCAAGGAGACAGCGCAACCCCAAAATGGCCATCTGACAATTGTCAAAAATAAATAAAAAATCGACCGGCAATACCAGATAACTAGCAACCCTTTATTGCTCAGTGACTGTTTTTTTTATTTGTCAATGTCTTTATGTCTCAAAAGTGTTCTGTCAATTGACTGTCTGTTGTCGTACTAGAGCGGCTCCAATTACCGGAGACAAATTCCTTGCGTTTTTTGGACATACTTGGCAAATAAAGATGATTCTGATCTGAAACAACCACCATCCCCACACAATTCAAACATCTATCGCTGCCTGGCGCGAAGAAAAGCGGAAATAAAATGACATGGTTTCACTTAACACATTCACTGCCATTGACGGCTTTAGAAGTCAAATATCCACATTAACTGGGAAGGCTGGCAGTGAATGAGTTAATGACCCAGAATAATTGACAGGTTGGCTTACCTTAGCGAAAACAGGATTGACTTGTCTATTAGCCTTGAGGCTAATAACCGGCTAGCATTGTATGACTCTGCTGCAATTCCTCTCATGAAACAATCCAACACTTCTGACGTGTTTAATATTACACCACAGCAATAATAGACCAATAGCCAACATATGTATTTTATGAATCTGTTAAGAGAATTCCTTAAAATGCATACATAAAAAATTTAGAAGTGCTGTATTATCGTAGGCAACATGCATTGTCTAGCATTACTAAGCATTTAAAAGGTTAAAGTCAACCAGTGTTCCAAAAAACAGATGTATGGACTAGGGAACTGGCCTGAGTGAGACCATCATTTCGATTTTATGAAAGCTACAATGTCAGTCCTTTCCTTGAAAAATATTCAGTCTTCTCACCCCAATTCCAAATTGGTGCTGGTAAAATGATTATACTTTGCCCCTCCCACCTGTACTGTTGCAGCTAAATGCATTGTTATTCTGCATTTTTTTACATTGGCCATCGAAGTTTATCTACCACTCAGTAAGCAACCGAACAAAACAATTTGTGAACCTCCTTCCTACACATCAGCCACGGCCATGACCAGCAGTACGTGACACCACGGGGGAAACCACCAATAAAGGCACTAAAATTAAATTTGACAAAAGTAAAATTCAACATTAAGACACTACAAAAATAACTCATGTACATAGTCAACATTTATTATACATAAATACGTAAAATACAATATGAACAAAGTCACAATTTTTATTTAAATGGTTAACAAAATTGGACTGAGAACAGGATATTAGACATTAACAGGAACTGCATCATTCAATCTGTAAACCTCTTCTCTAATCCACACCACCAGCGAGCTCAAACTAGTATCCTCCGTCAATCACAGCTTAACATCATAATACACAGACGCTCCAGCTTGGCACATTAAGGATTTGTACTATCCTAAAACATCTCTTTATATATAGATATATAACAAGAACGCCCGGGTGCTCCTGGCTTTCTTCCCAATAATTGGTCACGCTTCATGAGAACATTTCGCTGACCCCGGCACCATCAGGATCTGTGACTCCAGCCATAGCGGTGTGAAATTACATTTAAAAATAAAATAAACACCCTGTTCTGCATGCATGTGACAGTTAATAGCCTTAGACAGGACGCGGAGCCTCAACCATACATAAAAATGGACTACAAGCAGCTGATAAGGCATTGTGAAATTAACAACCCTGACTTTTGTGAACCACTACACACACAAAAAAAACAAACAAAAATACTAATAAAAAAAGCCCCACCCAACAAAGGCATTTATGCGGGGAGGTACTGCACAGATCAGGGTCATGGAGTCTCAGTCATGCCGTAGGTGAAGTTAATACGAGTTTTTCCCGTGGCAGAATTAACTTTAGAGTAAACATTAAAATACAAGAAAAAAAATCCCTTCGTCTAGGGTTAAATATAACTTTGGTCATAATTTAAAGATTGTCTTTTTTTGCAAGTAGAAAAAGCTAAATCAGAGCGAAACATAGTCCGCCGCAAAACAGCCCTGTGCCGAGCCACCAATCAGTCGTCTTTGTCATGGGTGGCGTTGCCGTTCATGACGCCGTTGCTGTGGTGGGCCCACGTCTGGGCCTGCAGCACCTTGGGCAGCCGCTTGCCTTTGGTGTAGGCGTGGTACCAGAAGTTGAGGAAGAGGAAGAGGAAAATGAGGCCGTACAGGCCGATGATGTAAATGAAGATGGGGAACTGGTAGGAGCAGTCCCGGATGAAGAAGTACTGCGAGATGTGTGTGGTCACCATCACAAACTGGATCTGCACAAGAGGGAGGGGGGGGGGGGGGGGGGGGGGGAATTAAGACTTTGCTGCTTTCACACAAAATGTCTGCCCTGAGAGCCAAACATGATCTGCCTTTGACACTGAAACCAAAGAAGGATATTGTGGAAACTGTGGGCTTTCACACAGATGCCACAAAACGGCTGCCATCAGAGCCCGTGGCTGTTCAGGATCAGTCCCTCGCCATTACATCAATGGTTCTCAAACTTTTTACACCAGGTACCTCCTCAAAAAAATAAAATGGCTCGACAAGTTCTACAATCATGACCAACAATAAAATACAGTAGCATAGTATGCCAAAATGTTAATCAAAAATGATTAACATTAACGACGGTTTTATTCCTATAAAGTATATTTAAGTTTGCAACAGTCTTGCCTTTTCTCATCAAATCTTAGTATATAGTATGTCACTCTGTATTATACTGCTCCCTGGTGGCCAAGAAGCATACACCAGAAGGAGCGGAACATTCAATGATGTACAAGCAGTTTAATACTCTCTTTTTTTAATCAAGTACAAAACTGTAGAGTGCCATTTTTCTTACACTTAACAAAAGTTTGTGTTGCCGTTTCCATTCAATAGAAAATTAATACACAAGTGCTTTGAGTTCCAACCAAACAAAAACTTGGAAGCCATAGCACCACTGTATCGTAGGTTTGATCAGTTTTAGAACTGTTCAAAGGTGTAGCAAATATAAGTTTATAGTTTATGTCTATATCTAGTGCCCTCAATGTACATTTAATCTTGAACAGTAGTGAACAACAATGTCACTAGAAAATTATATCCATGGTAATTTGCGCACTACCACAAGGGGGCGAGGAGGAAAAACAAAAAAAGTTCAGGGTACCATTTGATTTTCAGCACAATAAATTCATGAGTTGTGGCACTAAAATATTTTGAGCACTATCACCATGGATAGGTTTAAGTATTTTATAATATTTTTGCATAACATGTGCTGGAAATATAATTTATTCATTGTTAAATATTTGTTACAGAAAGTGCACCAGCTGACACCGATCCGGTTGTAATTTTCCGAAAGCAATGACAAAATTAACAGCGTGCCCGAGTACTGTCCCAAAACTATTTTTCATTCCACTGATGAGTAAATTAAATAACCCACCAACTATGTAGTGATTAGGAAATGAGAATTATTCTGAACTGTGCCCTAATTTAGCTGCCTTTTACACAGAACCCAGAGAAGAATATTGCTGACAGCAACTAACATGACATTGTGCTCTTTACTCATTGTTTGCAAAATGTGTACGAGGAGGACGTTTGCTTTACAGCACCAATAAACAACATGGGGCGGGAGAATCCGAATGATAGAGAAATTCGATTTGACGTACCAGCTGAATGGTGGTGAGGTATTTCTTCCACCACAAGTACTTTTGGTATTTGGGGCCCAGGGCGGTCAGGCCGTAGTAGGAGTACATGACGACGTGGACAACGCAGTTGAGCATGGCGTGGAAGGTCCCCATACCACCTTGAGGGGAAAAAATAAAAAATAAATGGAAGCATGTTTGTTAAAAACTGCATAATAGTAAAATAAAAGTACAAGGAGAGAGATTGTGGTACCTGGAGCAAAGCGCACACCAAACCACCAGGTAAACGGCATGATGGAATGATGGTACACGTGAAGAAATGTCACCTGGTTGTTTTTCTTCCTCAGTACAAAGAAAATCTATGGAGGGCGAGAAATCAGTTTGAGATGCTTGCCAAATTGTCCTGAGCTCACTGAAGACATCATCACTGCTACTTACTGTGTCCAACATTTCAATGAACTTGGAGAAGTAGTAAAGCCAGCACGTTGCCGCCATCTAGAGGAGATAAAGATTAATTCAGTCATTCCATTTGCAGACAAGCTTGAACTTTGAACACAAACACACACACACAGTGAACAATGCAAAATATTTACTTAGTCTGCCTTTATAAATTACCACTTTTTTTTTCCATAGTTATCAAGTGGAGGGAATAGAAAACTAAGATGCAAAACCAAACTTCAGACTGCAGCTCAGTGCCAAAGATAAAACCTTTCCTCCATGCCATCACAGAAACGTGCCAGTTAACGGAACTGCAAAAAGTGTGTTAACCCACAAATGGAAGATTGCTGCTAGGTGAAAGTGTCACTCTTCCCCTCCGTTGGATGTCTGTCAGGCATTTCAAAGGGCAAGTAGTTTTACTTCATTTGAGTAGCGTTTCATTATACAGGGCTCATCTTTACACCGTTCAAAGACTTAACATTTCAGTCAAAACATTACCTGTACAGCTAATAAAGGTTTTATAAAGCAACAATTATTTTGACGTGACAGAACAAATTGAGCATAATCATAAAAGGCAGAATTTGAAAGTTCTTGTACTGCACATTGAGAATATGCAGCTGTACCTAATGAAGTCAATTATTTTCTCCATTGTGTGTAGAGGGGGTCCTCAAAAAGAGGACTCCATGTAAAATATTTACCCGCATAGCTTGTGGCGACTCAGAGTAATCAATGAGGTCACAATGGAAGGAGTATCCCGTTCCCCATCCCGACATGGCAAACTAGAAAGAGACACGCCAGTTAATTGGCAAGCAAAGTGTTCGGCATGCTTCTAACTGTCATTAATATTGCACAATCAATCAAAGAAATCAATCACCCGGACGCACGTTTAACGTCGGCCCTTTGGCGACGTCACGTGTTGTTGCTGCATGTGAAGACTGTTGATGCCGACTCACCTCATAGCACATGTACAGAGACAGCGCCACCACGCTAAAGTTGTACACCACCAGGACCCCTTTGAGGTCAAAGGCTTTGCGGTTCTCCATGATGCGAGGGCCCAGCGACATGACAAAGATGATGTACGCCACAATGACGACGCTTTGCATGACGGGAGACGACATTAACAACCAGTTCTTCGTGCGAGAGTCTGCAACGGGAGATGAAACGGGCGACGCGTTGAGTTTCTTATTACATGTCAAATGGAAACTGTATGGAGAGGTGGGGACCTACCGGCATTCTGGATGAAGCCATCATACATGAGCAAAGCGGAAGACTTTATATCATAGAGTTCCATCTTTAGATTGTTAAAAGTTCAGCTAAATGGGGGTGGGAGACAGGAAGTCAGTTTGGTCTTCTTTCATGTACATTCAGTGGAACAGTACCACTTCACTACAAAGTAATAAAATCAGCATATTGATATTTTAGTTGTACTGAACAGCAAGACAAAAGGCAGGACTGTGTGCCCGCCATGCAGGCCACACAAAGCAAAGAGTGTATGGACAGTACAATAAGTGACAGTCTCACAGCAAACAGTGAGCCGTTGAAAAAAAGAGTAAGAAATGGTACATCTGCAAAATGCTAAGGAAAGGCACAACAGTTTTAGAAAACACAGGATACTTTCACAGAATGATTGAAATGCAGACGGTTGGCAAAGAGGTCAAAATGTCCCTACACTTGCACGCACCAAAATAAAATCTGCTTGCTTGTTCCTCTCTTTTAACAAATGGATGTTTGCCAGTCATAAACGCGAAGACAAAAAAAAAAAAAAAATTTCAATAAAATGTATACCTACAATGTGGACAATGTGTCCCCCGAAACACAACCCACCAATTTAGAATCATTTCAATACTTGAGGGATTTTTTTTCTTAGTCAAAAACGAAGGGATCCAGCACTTCCACATGCTTTTAAGAAATTCATAATTACAAGTATGCTTATTAAAGTGATCCTTTCATGGAGTGCTTCAACTTGCCAGTTGTAATGACAATTTCAGGGGGAGAAATTTTTTTTTTTAAATACGTGATTGTACTCTTGATTCTCTGTACTCTGATTGATTAGCAACTTGGCATCGTTTAATCACAGCGTGGCACGCAAATGAGTTGCCATGTCAGCAAGTGCAGAAGCCATGATTACCAATATTTGTAAAGGGAGAAAGAAATTGTTCTTAATTCAACTTGTCACAGTGTGGGCCAAAACCGGTACGACAAACTAGAACGACTTGTTCGACGAAAACAAGGCCAGTAGTGCGGGAACAATGCCTGGAGAACAGAGAAGCGAAACGGAATTCCATATTAGGAAATCACTGCAGTACATCGGCTGCTAAAAGCGGAAGTACAGACGGGGATGCAAAAATAAGAGCGATGTACACGAAATAAAAGGCCACCGAACAGGTTTTCTAAGAGATCAGTAAAATAACAAACAAAGCACGAACTCCCAACCATTCGAGTGAAATAACCCACTTCAAGGACGCCCATTAGCCCCGGCACGAGTCGAAATTAGCTTTGGCCTCATCGAAAGGCAGCAAATCTCTCCAGTTACCCGCTTTGAGAATCCCACGGTCTTAATATCCACTTAATGACAGCAACCAGGATAAAAGAACGTTTGTGGCTGTGATGCGGTGACGCAAGGGACGAAAAACAAGTCGAGCTGCCACTTACATCCACCGTACTCAACAAGTCAAGCCTTAAAAGGTCGACAAATTGCACCTGTGAAAAGTTGTAAGAAAACGTTTTACCTGTAATCCTGTCGTTTAACCACTCAGCAACAAATCCTTTCTGGCGTTGAACTGCAGTTAAAGGGGGAGGAGGGGAAAAAAAACAAAAAAAGGGGGCCGAGTACGACTCCTACTCCCACAGGTGCACCTCGAACTCTGTTCACTTGCTAATGAGGCGCGCGCCCAGGGTTATTTATGACGTTTTAGAGGGGGCGGGGTCTCAAATCCTGCTCGGTCGCTGAATGGATGGCGCGTGGCCCCAATGATCTGAAGCCATTCTTGGGTAATGCCTCATAATCACATTGCGTTCCCTGGGCGTGCGTCACACACATTCCGTCATCAGAATCCTTGAAATAACTGATACTGTACAATATGTACACAATACCTCCCCCAAATAAATCAAAGATTTTTTTTCCAACTGTAAAGATTTTTTTGTTTTGTTTTCATTTTTTCCAACAAGTTTCATTTTTTCAACAGAAGTCGCCCTCCCCAACATAGTCGTATTTTTCAACAATATTGTCTAATTTTTTCCAACCAGTTCTTCCTTTAAATTTATTTTATTTGAATTCATCAAACAGCTGTTTTTTAAATGTTTTTTAAAATAGAAAAGTAGAGATATTTCAACAAAAAGTTTTCTTTCAACAGAAAAACTAATTTTTAAAAGTTTAGACAAACTAAATGCACAAAAAGGCCAGTTTAATATAAAAGAAAAAAAGAAAAAAAAGACTTTTACAAAGACTAATGTGTCAAAAGGGCGTGAGAGAGAAGCATCGCTTGGTATCACTCTTGTCCTGCCATAAATTTCAGCATCAGGGCCTCCAACATAAACACAGATGCAAATTTACACCAGGAATGACAAAAGACAAACGCTTTACAATAAAGGTCACTCCCATCCATGGATTTACGGGTGGTGGCAGAAAAAGGCATAATGAAAACACAATAAAAGATTTGACAGTTCACACAAGCGTACCAGTCCTTTCATTGTCAAAACATTTAAAATGTCAAATCAATCAATCCTTATCCCTAAATATGCCATGATGTCAGGATTATTCCTTCACAAAAGGATTTTCTGCAGTCTTTGAATCTGCCAATTTGCTAGCACTGTATTCAAAATAATAATGTATAGGCCATTGGGGTGAAACCTGGACGCATCATTAGTCTTCATCACTGCTCCATGCATCCTGAAAGGTGAGGATCACTGACGACTTGACCGCTGCATTCTGTAAAATGACACACAGCTCAATATTCAGTTTGCAGTACGTCTAACTTCTTTAATGAATGTTCAGAAACACTCTCGTAATCATGGGTTTCTGTTTTGGATCTACAACCCCAATTCCAATGAAGTTGGGAGGTTGTGTTAAACATAAATAAAAACAGAATACAATGATTTGCAAATCATGTTCAACCTATATTTTATTGAAGACACTACAAAGACAAGATATTTAATGTTCAAACTGATAAACTTGATTGTTTTTAGCATATAATCATCAACTGCAACACGTTACAAAAAAGCTGTGAAAGGTGGCAAAAAAGACTGAGAAAGTTGAGGAATTCTCATCAAACATCTGTATGGAACATCCCACAGGTGAACAGGTTAATTGCAATATTGTAATGGTCATTGCACCGGACTATTGCAATATTAGTCATTCGAACCGCTCTAAGTGCTAAAAGACTCTGCATCTTTTTGCACAATTGTCCAAAAAAATAAATAAATAAATGTACCGGCATTATCAGATAGCTAGCAACCCATTATTGCTCAGTGACTGTTTTTCTCAATATCTTTATGTCTCAAAAGTGTTCTCTGTCAATTGACTGTCTGTTGTCACACTAGATCGGCTCCAATTACCGGAGACAAATTCCTTGTGTGTTTTTTGGGCATACATATAAAAGGAGCTTCCCTGAATTGCTCGGTCATTCACAAGCAAAGATGGGGCGAGGTTCACCTCTTTGTGAACAAGTCCGTGAGAAAATAGTCGAACAGTTTAAGGACAATGTCCCTCAACGTACAATTGCAAGCAGCTTAAGGATTTCATCATCTACGGTCCATAATATGATCAAAATGTTCAGAGAATCTGGAAAAAATCACTGCATGTAAGCGGCAAGGCCGAAAACCAACATTGTATGCCTGTGACCTTCCCTCAGGTGGCACTGCATTAAAAACAGACATCAATGTGTAAAGGATATCGCCACATGGGCTCACGAACGGCGGCATGGTGGATGACTGGTTAGAGCGTCAGCCTCACAGTTCTGAGGACCGGGGTTCAATCTCCGGCCCCGCCTGTGTGGAGTTTGCATGTTCTCCCCGTGCCTGCGTGGGTTTTCTCCGGGCACTCCGGTTTCCTCCCACATCCCAAAAACATGCACATTAATTGAAAACTCTAAATTGCCCATAGGTGTGAATGTGAGTGCAAATGTTTTTTTTTGTTTGTATGTGCCCTGCGATTGGCTGGCAACCAGTTCAGGGTGTATCCCGCCTCCTGCCCGATGATAGCTGGGATAGGCTCCAGCCACGCCCGCGACCCTAGTGAGGAGAAGCGGCTCGGAAAATGGATGGATGGGCTTCAGAAAACCAATGTCAGTAAATACAGTTTGGCGCTACATCTGTAAGTGCAACTTGAAACTCTACTATGCAAAGCAAAAGCCCTTTATCAACAGCACCGGCTTCTCTGGGCCCGAGCTCATCTAAGATGGACTGATGCAAAGTGGAAAAGTGTTCTGTGGTCCAACGAGTCCACATTTCAAATTGTTTTGGAAAATTGTGGACGTTGTGTCCTGCGGGCCAAAGAGGAAAACAACCATCCGGACTGCAAAGTTCAGAAGCCAGCATCTGTGATGGTATGGGGCTGTGTTAGTGCCAATGGCGAGGGTAACTTACACATCTGTGAAGGCACCATTAATGCTGAAAGGTACATACAGGTTTTGGAGAAACATATGCTGCCATCCAAGCAACATCTTTTTCGTGGACGCCCCTGCTTATTTCAGCAAGACAATGCCAAACCACATTCTGCACGTGTTACAACAGCGTGGCTTCGTTGTAAAAGAGTGTGGTTACTAGAATGGCTTGCCTGCAGTCCAGACCTGTCTCCCATTGAAAATGTGTGGCCCATTATGAAGCGTAAAATACGACAACGGAGACCCCGGACTGTTGAACAGCTGAAGCTGTACATCAAGCAAGAATGGGAAAGAATTCCACCTACAAAGCTTCAACAATTAGTGTCCTCAGTTCCCAAACGTTTATTTAATGATGTTAAAAGAAAAGGTGATGTAATACTGCGGTAAACATGACCCTGTCCCAGCTTTTTTGGAACGTGTTGCAGCCATAACATTCTAAGTTAATGATTATTTGCTAAGAACAATAAAGTTTATCAGTTTGAACATTAACTATCTTGTCTTTGTAGTGCCATCCATTGTCTTCCGCTTATCCGAGCAGTACCATGCACCGTTTGAACATTTAATTACTGTATTTTCACTACCATAAGGCACACTTAAAAGTCGTAAACTTTCTCCAAAATGGACGGGGGGGCCTTATAATGCGGCGCGCCTTATTAGTGTACCGAGTTCCAAAATCTATAAATGTTGATGTGTGATGAGCGCTCCGCTTGACTGGGAGCATTTCCTGCCGACACGCTGCTTACACAGAGGAAAGGCGGACGTGGCTGAGGACAGCATGCGGACGTAAAGGGGGAAGGTTGCGCGTGAAGGAGGACGCTAAAGGCACGCCCCCAGTAGGTATGTAGCGCCGGTCAAGCCACCCTCCACTCGTAAAGTAGCAATCAAGCCAGCTGCCCTTAATTTTGTTCATACTAGGCATTATGGTAATAATTCGCCAATTCGTGGCGAAAGCCACCTTCAAAATAAAAGCTTCCCAATAATACGGACGTCAATGCTCTTCGGTTAAGGAATGCAACGAGCAAAGTTAATTTGAATCTTGAGATGCATTAAAAAAATGTAGTAAGCAAATAAGCTTTGCTCTGACTGGATCGCTTATATTCACCCAATTTCCCCAATGTGGAAAACAGCTTGGCTCTGATCGGTCCGTATACCGGCGTCTACTAGTGTCTAGAAGCTTCGGGCGGCCAAGCCTTCATAGCGACGTCGCGTCCTTCGACGTCTCACTATCATTGTGAAGCAAATTTCACCAAGTGTTGGATTGTTGGCCCACTAATAGGGAACATGATTTGAAAGCAGACGTGGGTGAAAATTAAAAGATGGGGATATTTTGAGGTTATGCTCGTCATCTACCCCCAATTCATTGGAATTTAACCTGCCGCGACGATCATCGCTGGCGACAATGCTTTGCTATTTACGGCGATTTCAAATTCACCCATTTTGCAAGCCTTATGCTGTTTATTGTCTTTTCGCCATCAATCGACAAACTGCATAGTTATCAAAATTAAACTATGTTACAGACTCATTTTTGAACTACTACTATCTATTTTGATTTTGCTGTTTCACTGCAATTCTCCATATTAGTCCTACATTGTAATATATACTGCTCTAAATGCTCCACTCTGTTGCCTGGCTTGTCATCAAAAAGTTCCTGGCATAACTTCCTTTTTTTTTTTAAAACTGAGACTTCAGGAAGTGAACTTGAAGATGTTTTGTGAGCCTCAGCTGGCACATGTGGAGGCCGAAACCTGTTGCGGCGCTCTTTGAAGCCACAAAGAAATAAAATAGAATGTGGTGATGCAAGTGTGCCTTGCCTGTGTGTGCACAGCATGTGCCGAAGAGCGGTCACAATTTACATTCCTGAGCAAATCAGGATCTCATTGTGTTACAATAAATAGACCAATGGTAATGTCTATTGCGTGCTTGTGAATAGGTGATTTGTCATGTCAAACAGAAACATATTTTCGTTTTCGAAAGTTAAAAAGTGTGTCACCGGATTGGAATCTTCCTCCACATCTGGGTAACGCAGGACCGGAACCCATGCCAGGATGTTACCATCTTTACCTGCGCTGTACAACTCCTATATGACAGGAAAAGACAGCAATGAGTGAGTGAAGTACTTTGATTGTGCTTTGTACATGAAATTAGCTCGTTTATATCTGACATGCACACACACACACACACACACACACACGCACACACACACACACGCACAAATAAATAAAATCATATCGATGTGAAAACATTTGAGAGTTATAAGCACCTTAACATTTAAATTTGTATTTTACATAATAGATTACTTTTTTTGTCATAGATGCGATTTAGATTAAATTTGGTTGTTTGTTTCTATGTGCCCGGCGATTGGCTGGCAACCTGTTCAGGGTGTACCCCGCCTCCTGCCCGATGATAGCTGGGACAGGCTCCAGCACTCCCGCGACCCTTGTGAGGATAAGCGGCTCAGAAAATGGATGGATGGATAGAGTGTGAATACAGTAGCCCTGCGGTTGGCTCGCAACAAGCACCGGGTGAACCCCGCTTCTCACCCAAAGTCAACTAGGAAGGGCTGAAGTTCACCTGTGACACTAATGTAGATAAATGGTGTAGAAAATGATGGATGTCATAACTGCAACAACAGGTGTAGAAAATGGTCATAACTGCAACAATATTAAATAAAGGGATACAATTTCTGGCTGTCGCATACATGCAAAATGTAAATATGAGCCAAGGAAAACGAACAAATAAGTGGCGTACAGAATAAAATGCATGTAAACCCGTAAACAACCCACAAATGTTGGTCTCATTTATTTAATTTTTTTTACTTTTTTGTGTCTATTTTTCTTTTCTTTTTTAAAAAAATATATTATGAAGAAATGCGGAAATCACATCAAGTGAAGAATTGACTCTTGCTAAATTAACCCAAACTGCCAAAAAATAAATGTGATTTTATTTTCATTAATGTATTAATTTTCTACAAATGATCTTTTCATATTTCAATCAAATAAACAACCAACAAACCAACCAACAATAAACAACCAACAAAACAACACTGAATACCTTATTTGTGTTTTTTTTCTTCTTTTTCTAATACAAATAAAAATGGGGAAAAGGCAATTGAATTGGAAGGATCTTTGGATAAATACCTAACCATTATAAAAAAATCCAGGTTGATATCAAAAGCATAAAAAAAGCGTTGCTGGTGCATCATCTGTAAGTAAACAAGCGCCTGGTGGAGAAGAAGCAGTGTTCACACACACATACACACACACAAACACACAAAGCATGCAAAGGGCTCATGGACACCAACGGAGCGCCATTTCAACTGAGATGGATTCTTGCCATGAGTGACAAGCAGCTTGATTGCATTCTCACAGCAAAGTACAGACAAAACGTGTATGACACAATATATTGGAGATGACTGGGATGGACACGCTTTTGTTATGCTACGTCATAGATGTCAAACTCAAGGCCCGGGGGCCATATGGGGCCCGCCACATTATTTTATGTGGCCCGCGAAAGCAAATCATGCTCGTCAACTTCCGTGATTTTTGCTAAAATCTGTACCCAAATTCCAAATTGTCATAATAATAAACAATAATGTTGAGATATTGCATTTTTCTGTTACCAAACCCTTCTTCTACAGTAACTTAAACAAAACTTAAACAAACTATTATCCTTGTCTTTCAATACTAGTTATCCCTCAATTTGTTGTGTAATGGTAATAATATGTTTTGGTGATGATGAAACATTGAAATGGGTTCACTGTTCTAACGGCCATCTGAGGGAAATCATAACTACAATGTGGCCAGAGACAAAAAAAGAGTTTGACACCCCTGTGCTATGTGTTCGCCTCTCTCACCCGGAGGCTCAAATGTAGCCCATCAGGAGCAATGGGGGATGAGACAAGATGACGTCTCACCTGGTGGTCGGGATGGAATTCGCAGCAGTCCACGTGATTGTAGTGACCCCGTAGCATTGTGACCAGGTCGCCTGTGTGGAGGCCGTACACGGCCACCGAGCTGCCGCACGGCACAAACACAAACTCCGGACTGCAGCCCTGCGAGACTGTGAACTGACGCCTCTTGCGGCTCTTGTTGCTTATCTTCCCGTAGTTCACCTGAGGGGGACCGGTGAACGCGGAGAAACATCAGCAACTGACAGGAATGTTTGGTTGACTTGATTATTTAAACAATAAATAGTGCGGAAATTTTAGGTCCAGTTGGGGGTTTGGGTTGAGCCTGTGAAGACTTCATTTACACTAAAGTAGTTGGTGTTAACCGATGTGGAAAACAGGCAGATGTCTATGGATGGAAAAGCAAGCAATTGTGACCAAAAAGTTTGGTTGCTTGATTATTCAACCAATAAATTATTATTAGGTAGTTAGTTAGTTAGTTAGTTGCACAGTTTCACATTTGGGTTTTGCCTGTGAAGACTATGTTAATTTCCATCGGATAGAGGTGAAACCAACACGAAAACCAGAGAGCTTTCACTGGCTTAAAACAAAACAAAACAAAACAAAAACAAAAAAACACTGTGACAAGTGTTTTAATGATTGATTAGTCGAAAAATAAATATCACTGAATTATCTAGGCTGTGTTTTGTGTTTGGGTTGTGCCTGTGAAGACTACAGTTACACTGGCGTAACCGACACGAAAAAAACACAGACACGTGTATGGGTGAAAAACAAGTAATTGCTACAGAAAGTGTTTTGTTGATAGACTTTTCAAATAATAAATAGCGCTGAATGTCTACGCAGTTTTGGATTTGTGTTTGGCCTGTGAAGACTACATTTACATAAATTAGAGGTGCAACCAACACGAAAACCAGAGAGTTGTCTCTTGGGGGAAAAACAAGCAATTGTGATTTAAGAGTTTTGCTGTAATTCAAACAATAGATAACTGTCTGCTTCAGATTTGGGTTTTTGGGTTGGGACTGTGAAGAGTACATTTATACGAGTTAGAGGAGTCGTAAACAAAAAAAAAAAAAACAGAGCTATCTATGGGTCAAAAAACAAGCATGTCTAGATAATCACTCAGAGACATGGCACAAATATTGGCATCTGGAAAGTAAATAGTCCGACCACTAATATGTACAATGTGTGTATATGTACACACACACACAGACACACACACACACACACACACACTCTACATATTAGTGGTCGGACTCGCACTCTAAAACCCCAATCGCTATTTGTATTGACAGTAACAAATGACTAATGAATCACAATCGAATTTGTACTCCTTTTACTACTCCAAAAATCAAAGTCCAACAAATGAAAAATCCAATTTGATTATTTGAAAACTATCTATTGAACCGGTAAGAGCGTACACTGGCCAGTTTTGACCGACGCATTGTAGCTGCTACGTCTCCACACAGATACGTTTTTCTTTGTACTTTAACCAGGATCCCTCACCTAAATGTGCATAGCTTCTTGTTCAACTGTTCCCTACCAATTTCCACAGCTCCCCCAATGGGCCAGCTCAGGTCTGTTGCTCTGTGTTCCCATGAGGAAAGAGCCTCTACCCCTTAGGTGACTGTGTCTTCGAGGTGGGAAAAAAACAAACACCATGGCAACCACAGCGCAAGTCAGTCGAGCCGTAAACGTGAATGGGGGCCGCATTAAAAACTCAGGGCAATGTCACGGTTTCGCCAGGCTTTAGTTTAGATGGCTATGTCATAATGCCGCCAGGCAAAAAAGTACAAGACAGGTTATGCAAATACAGGCTCAAGTAAGCAATTGGATAGTTTCCAGACCATATAATTATATTCATACAGTAACATACCAGGGTGTTTTCCCCTGTGGCACTGTTCCACAATCGCATGCGATCATCGGTCCCAGACGTGAGGAGGTACAGGCCGTCACTTGTGAAGCACAGGCCATTCACTCTGCCATTGTGGGCCGTGTTCACTGGGAAGCAGCAGAAACACATTATGTTAGCCTAATAGCCTACAGACCCTCCCAAAATTAACCCCCTAAATTAAAAAAAAACATTTTAATTGACCCTTAAATTAACAGCAAATGTTAAAAAAGGATTATGGTGCTATTTTTGTCTTAACCTTTGAGGGGAAACAGATGTATAAATAAAACATTCCCCTCCATTTTTGTCTTTTTTTATATAAGGAAAAAAAAGGTATACAAAAAAGTCAATTGCCGTTTGAAAATAAAGGTAAAAAAATAATAATGAAAAATGCTCATATCATGTGGCGAATTGACCCTTGCGAAATTATCCTCTTCTGCTCTTTCATTCGATGTTTAGAAACATACTTTTGCTCCACATTAGGTAGAAAGATAATTGGAAAAGATAATTGGAAAGCTGAGTGGAAGCCTACCTGCCTCAGAAGCGGCTTTCGACTTGTCTCCGTTGTGCTGGTCCAGCGTAAAGAGGCAACTTGATGCCCGACGCACATCCCACACTCTCACTTTGCTGTCAGCACTTGGGGAGAAAAATTACCATGCTTGTTTGATTCTATAACGGGTACCTCACGAGGGAATACAGTGGTACCTTGACTTGCGAGTTTCATTTGCACCATGACCAAGCTTGTAACGCAATTTACTTCATTGGAATGAATTGAAACACCATTAATCGGTTCCACCCCCCGCCCCCCCACCAATTTTTTTTTAGCACTGCTTTGTATATAAACATAACAAAAGAGAAAGTAAACAACTAAAGTTTTTTAATAAATTGCAGCACAATACTATCCATGTGTTGGATATGTGCCTTCATGGGACACAGTCTAGTGAGTAACATCAGGTTCTCGCAACACAAAGTAAAAAAAACGACAAAGTGAGTAACTCGAGAAAATTCTGACTTGGGTCAGTCGTAAGTCAAGGTACCACTGTACTTTTAAAGAGTAGTCAGTTAAATAATGCCGTTACATGCAAGATTTATATTTACAATTGTGTAAACTTGTTTTTAGATAATATGATTGCTAGTTTGCGCTTGGAATCAGTGAATGATGCCTTTATATTCTTTGTATTCTTTCTCTATGGGAGAAATTGGTAAATAAGGTAACTGAAATATTACAGACAGCTCTCAATTTGATGCAGTGCAGTTGTACACCAGCGCAAACTCACTCGCAATGAAAGACATATTGTAAAATCAATGCTTCTTTAACACTGTCAATCAAAAGTGAATATAATTCTGTTTGTAAAGGAAGAATTGGGCAGGTGTACCTATTGTTGTCACTTTTCTGCACGTGGGATTTAACATGCAGCCAAATTAAATATCAGGCAGGCGTCACCGCATGCCTCTTTTGTGCCAGTTGTTTTTAAAATCATTTACAGTCCAAAGGGAGAGCAGCGCATGGGTCCCACTAGATTAATTAGCAGGTCTAATGTTGCATAAAACAATGGGGGGTGCATCTACCATATGCTTTAGTGACACGTCTACTGGAGTGTTAGAGATGTGCCGGCATCATCTTTGACTCCAGGCCGCCATGTGGCCAGATGGCCGGGAAGGGGAATGACAAGACAAGCCGCCGGTGAAATGATCCACTGCCTGCTAATTCTCTCTTTGATGGGTCTCTGTGGATGAATTAGAGTCACTGAAGGCTTCTTTATGTACACCTGCACCATATGACAAGACCCAGTACAAGAGCTGTATCAAAAATTATCCTATACAGTGGAACCGCGATAAAACGGACCCCGATATCACGGATATCGGATAATACGGACCGTCGAGGACTAAACAACGTGTCCAAAAATAGTTTACATTTGTCACTTAAAATGCCGTTGACAAAGTATGTTAGGAGTACGGAACATGGTATTTTTGGTACAGTAACAGTTTTTTGTCAAGTCGTTCACCTTTGCCAACGAGGAACCAGGAAGCACAATAATTCCTCACGGCTCATGAAAGCAACTCGCCTATGATGAGTACTGTACGTCAACAAGGCCACCATGGCCAAGCACACTGGCATGGTAAGTTTGGATAAAATGTGAAACTTTCAGACATTGTCAAGCTCTTTTTAATCTTCCTTTTATTTACAATAACTTTGGACTGTACTGGGCGTTTTAGGCCATGAAAAAAAACCTACAAAACAATTTTGTACTGTACAGTAATATGGGTGCATATGGCCTCAAAAAAAAGGACTTCAATGTAACGGACAAGCGGTTATATCGGACGTTATAGTTTTGGGGCCATTACTTTTTCACACAGTCAGGCAGCTTTGAATACTTTTTTTTTTCATTAAAAAAAATAAAATCATTTAAAAACTGCATTTTATGTTTCATTGGAGTATTTTTGTCTAGTATTTACATTTGTTTGATGATCTTAAAGTTGGGAAACTGCAAAAAATAAGAATTTGAGAAGGGGGCAAGTACTTTTCAAGGCACTGTATATTAATTATTGTGGCGGTAGTCACACTGAGAGGTGTTTTTCTTATATTTCGGGTACCTTATAAAACAACAAGAGGTGCTAAATGTCAGAAATTGATCTCAACTGAGAATTACTCCCATCTTAAAGACAGAATTTGGAGTACAGCTTTGAGATTGTAAGTAAGTTGTAAATGGTGCCTACCTGGCAGTGGCTAGGATATGTTCATATCTGGGTGACCATCGCACAGACAGGACCTCCGCTCTGTGACCTGAAGTGGGGATAAAGTTGGTGTTTATCACATTTGAGTGTTTATGTCTTATGTATAGGTGTATCGATCCCAAAAAATTATATCATGGAAAATGCAGCAGTAGCTCAATTCACAAATACTAACACATATTATATAGACTCACGTGAGTGATTTTTATTTTTAAACATAATTTTGATTTTAGCTTTCAGCTAACAAAAACCCCAAAATTCAACATCTCAAGAAATTTGAATATTACAAAAGAAAGAGTCCAAATATTTTTTTTCTGTAGAATTTAAGCAGGAATACCCGTTCTGAAAAAATATTTTCCTGTGAGATTAGTGAATTAATATGAGTTTCACTTTGGAAACTACTCAAATAAATGTACTTTTCTATGATAATAAAATTTATTGAGATGCTCCTGAATGTGTGAGTATATCGGTGTGATTTTTGCATATTTATCACATTTAAATGTTTCAGACCATCTAACCAATTTTATTACCTCACAAAGACAACTCAAGTAAATATAAAATGCAGTTTGACTGAACTGTGATTAAACACAGTTTTGGGAAATTTCACCACCAACACCCAGGTCTGAATATAAGCGTGATAAATATGCCCACTCCCACCCCCCGCCCCTCCCAAAAAGAAAGAAATAAATAAATCTGAAATCAGGAAGGGGGTAAATACTTCACAGCACTGTATGAATATGTGTGTGTTTGTTGTCCAAAGCACTAACCCTGCAGGACGTGGATCTTTGAACCGGACTTCAGGTCACACAGCTGTATTTTAGGATTGTTGGTGCCAACTGACAAGATACACGAACGAAAAAATAAAATCACATTCTGTTACACAGAAAATACATCAAAAATGTGGATTCTCACATGGTGACTTAGTTTAAAAATGATACACATTCCTTAATTAAGGAAACAAAACAAAAAAAGAAGAGTTCTACTAGGGAGCGTTGATTGGATAAATCTCCGAAACTGGACTCCCAGGTTTTCAGAAACAAGGTGTGGTAAATCAGAACACTGATAACAACAGGTCAAACCAAGAGAGTCACCGATACACTCAAACAAGGTAGTCATTACACATGTAAATTACGCAAGTGCAAAACTATCAACTTTCAACTGACTGCTGGTTGTGTTTTTAAGAGCAGATTCATTCAAAGCTGACTTTTCTCGATCTACAAAGGGGCGTGTCACACACAGAGAGACTACGGTTTCTTTCTTTCTTGGAAGCACCGGTATGACTACAGCAGCTGGCTATGGGTAACCTGTTGTTCCTGCTTGGTGATGTGGTGGTGCAATACGTACACCTTACAGCAGACTTGAGGTCTCTCTGACTGTCCCCTGTAGGGCACATGTAACCCGAGGTAATATGAGGAGTAATAAAAGGGGCAAGGTTGGTGTCTACTGAAGGGGGAATAAATACACAAGAGGTCCCTTTTGGCAAGCGCCTGCTCATTCCACTCTCCACCCTCATACCTGCGATGAGACTGTGCTTCCTGGCGATCGGCGACAGGTGGTGACTGTAGACGTTGCCTTCAAACTCAAACACTTCGGCAGGCTGAGGAAACACCAAGAGAAAGGCTAAGGGGGTTAAAAAATAATAATAATAAAAAAAATAAATCAGTTTGCCCACACCAAATCAGGTGTGGGCAAACTTTTTACATGTACATCTCAAATATTTTTATATCACCACAAAGTTATTTATTTTTCAGTAGTTCAATTAAGAAATTGAAACTCATATTGTACACATTCATTAAACACAGAGGAAAATACTTTATGGAAGGCTAATACTATGTAATTTCGATAATAAAAATAATTTTGATAATTTCTCATGGAATCTCTTGATTTCTTGACATGGTGAATTTTGTGTCTTTGTTAGCTGTAACTTAAGATATAATCATACAAATGTTTCACTCATGCATATAGCGCCACGAATTGTAAAAATGAATTCCGGCATCTGCACCTTCATCCATATTGTCACCAAAATGCTTCTTTTTTGTTTTATGCACCAACCCTCAATAGAATTTTGTGGCAATATACATTTATATATATATTTATCATATGTATATGATTATTATTGATACATATTATTACTGTTTAATATTTCTATTTATTATTTATGTATTTTTATAACTATGACCAATCATTATATTTATTACTAAATATTATAGACTGTCTTTTTATATATACATATATATAAATTTTAAAACAGACTTTTAAAAAAATATATATTGATTAAAATAAGTGTTTTATGACATTTTTGGCATGATCCTGCTACCAGTATCTTTTCTAGTTTGAATAGTAATAAAAATAATGTATTTATGTTTGTTTATTTTCAAGGTGGCTTTCATGCCACACAATGGCACCATACAATCCGTCATTTTATAAATTATTAT
This sequence comes from Phycodurus eques, assembly GCF_024500275.1. NCBI lineage: Eukaryota > Metazoa > Chordata > Actinopteri > Syngnathiformes > Syngnathidae > Phycodurus > Phycodurus eques. The sequence continues at coordinate 8,166,515 of NC_084527.1, forward strand.
TAAATATATTTATTTAGTCTTTTTATATTAGTCATTATTATGAAATTATTTTTATAGATTGCATATAAATAGATAAAATACTGTATTGTCATATTTATTTTATACATTTTAATATAGGTAAGGCGGGGGCGGTTCATTATGCTCTGAAAGGTACAATATGCCCTTTATGGACTGCTTTTTTCCGGTTTTTCGGTACAAACTCAGGGTGAGATAAATACAACAAAACAGGACTTTTACGCGGTTGCTGGCTTCTCCCTAATTATCGGAGCGATCGATTTATGTTTGTCACCTCACTAATACAGTACACAGCATTGACAGTGGACATACAAAGAATGAGAGAAAGCCAAAAAGGGGGGGGAGATGAGCTCAAACTTTAAATCTCTGAAGGCATCTTATTGGTGCTGCCGTAGCGACTGCAATGCAAATTCACCAGCAAATATATAAAAGCCTCTGTTGTTGCACCATCTGTCGCTGTGTGCCACCACCGCCACTAGTCAGCCAATCAATGGGGCACACAGAGGACCCTCTGTTTGCATAAACATACTTCCCATACGCACACTTTAGAAATGATCATCAAGATATCAGCGTGTGGATTTGTGGGAGGCAAAAAAAAAACAAAGTTCAGCGGGTTCTTTTCTTGGCCCTTCCCTGAACTTGTGAGGTAACCGTGACACCACTGAAACTTTAGCTCAGCGCAGACGATGTGGCATAGGGAAGCAGAAAGCGTGAAGCAGACAATAAAGAACACACTGAACAAACAACGAAAACAGAGACAAAGGGGGGCATGAACAAATCAGTACAGTTAGAACCTTCAAAGTCTGACGTCTTGATACTCCATTTGAAAGAAGAATGTGAGAAGAGAAGAATATCCACGGGGAGTTAATGTCCATCCATCCATTTTCCAAGCCGCTTCTCCTCACAAGTGTCGCGGGAGTGCTGGAGCCTATCCCAGCTATCTTCGGGCAGGAGGCGGGGTACACCCTGAACTGGTTGCCAGTCAATTGCAGGGAACATAAACAAACAACCATTCACACTCACATTCACACCTAGGGGCTATTTAGAGACTTCAATTAACCTACCATATATGTTTTTGGGATGTGGGAGGAAACAGGAGTACCCGGAGAAAACCCACACAGGCACGGGGAGAACATGCAAACTCCAAACAGGCGGGGCCGGGGATTGAACCCCGGTCCTCAGAACTGTGAGGCAGACGCTCTAACAAGTCGTTCACCGTGCCACCCGGGGAGTTAATGTGAAAAAAAATAACAAATCCATAAGTACATTGGTCCACTTTCAGTGTCATGATGTCATTTTACATTACATTAATGGTTTTAATGTTACCCTTGTTTGACAGTTATTGGAAACAAAATTAGATTTGGGACATTTATTATAGGTCCTCAGATGTTATTAAAAGTTAGCAGAGTGTTTAAAGCGTGTTTCGGGAATGGACAATTAATAATAATGTTAAAATGTTATTTGCGACAGTGTACAATTAATTGAATTTTTGGCCTAGTAGTTAGCACACAAGTTCCAAACTCAAGCAGAGGGGACCAGATCCGGCCACCCACATCATTTTATGTGGCCCGCAAAAGCAAATCATGTGCGTCAACTTCCTCGTTTCGTGCAAGAATCTGTACCAAAATAGCAAATTGTCAAAAGTAATCAATAATGTTGAGATATTGTAAAAATTTTTGGTAATGAAATCTCCTTTTAAAATGAATTTAACAATAGCTGAACTGACTTCTAATTTCAAAATGATTAATTGATAAAGACTCTAAATTATAGGTGAATTATAGGTAATGTGAATGCTTGTTTGTCTATATGTGCCATCTGATTGGCTGTTAACCAGCCCAGGGTGTACCCCTCACCCCACCCAAAGTCAGCTGGGATAGGCTGCAGCCCGCCCACGACCCTAATGACGACAAGCGCTCTAGAAGATGGATGGATGGATGGTAGGCCAGCAGTTGAACTCAGAGGAATCAATTATTACACAGCTTCAGCAACAACTCACTGTGTCACACATGTATTAAATTGCTGTGAGAGTGACACACTGTATGTTACCTTGAGAGTCTCAGTGTCCCACACCCTCATTGTCTTGTCAAAGGAACTAGATACAAACATGCCAGTGTCATAAGGGTACCACTGGACTGTCTCCACGCTGAATTTGTGGGCGTACTTGCTGGACCTGCATTTAAAGTAATCACATAGAAAATTGCTTGTTAATTTTATGACTAATTTTAGATTTAACTATCAAAGGCATGTTGCTCTCTAGTGGACATAGTATGCAAATGAGGGGTAAGGTTCACCTGCCAATGGTGGAGACAGCTTTGCAGGTGTACTGCGGTTTCCCACTGAAGTTCTCCAGGTCATAGATGACAATCACTCCATCGGCACCTCCAGACAACATGCTAATCATCAAACACTTATGACGTCAAAGCACTGTCCTTTTGAATTACATTGTGTTAAAAAACAGTCTACAGTGATCCACCACCTATTCGAGATTCATCACTGCGAACTCATCTACTTACGATTTTAGGTGGAACCTAATTAACAACTATTCGCTGAAAAGCTTTACTAGTCATGTATTCTCATATTTCTGTGCTCTTTCTTGAACACCCTAAGATGCCGTCAAAACACTCTGCTCCTTCTAAGGTGCCATCTTAGCGACTTAAGAGGCCACAAGATGGTGAGAAAGCAATACTTTTATTGCTTGGGCCTGATCACAAAAACTGAGAGTTTTCAGCAAACGGGGGAAAATAGATTCCCTCCAAAAATGTAACAATATGAAATTGCAAATGCCAAACCCTAAACTAAGCAGGAGTTAAGTGTATATATTTTAAACATAAGAGTATCTATTAGTATTTAGTGGTAATTAGTATATTTTACCATTTGCACAGAGACGACAATCACGCCAGCCATAGTTTGGGGTATACAGTGGACGCCCACTATTTGCGGGGGATAGGGACCTGGCTGGACCGCGAATAACGAAAATCTGCGTATATATACTTGCATCAAAATGATTTACTTTTTTATTTATTTTAAAAACCCCAACATTCTTGAATAACTTCCAAGCCTTTTGGGGGTTGATTCCAACCCCCCCTAAAAAAAAATAGATTTGGGAAAAAAGTTGAAAAATAATGAAAAACAATTGAAAACTATTTTGAACAAAAAATAATAATAATTCACCATTAGGTAAATTAACCCTCGCCAAACTGCGGGGGTCCATTAATAAGGGCTTTTCTAAGAACTGAGGCTAAACTTGTCTCCTCTCTGACATAAACAGCTTGCCTCTCAGTCTAGATGCATTACTTACCAACGCGCTATGAGACAGGGTGTTGGTACCATCTTGTGGCATCTTTAGGCGTTTAAACGTACGTGCCAAACGTTTTTCAGTGAATAAATGGGGACAGGTTCCACAGGAAAAAAAAACGTTAATTTGGAAGAACTAGGAGGGATTAGTGTAGTTATGGGAAAGAAAGTTGGACATTTGACTCACTATTTGCCTTCTATAACTTCAATGTCAACGGTATTGACACCATTTGCATGGATTCTTTCCATATCTCTGTCTGCATTCAACTGCAGGCTTAGTACTCTTTTAAGACACAGAAAGAGGGAGAGTATTATTCATTGTAAGGCACAGCCAACGTCAATTCTTTAACAGGCTGCGGTGACACAGAAGTACAGAATCAATATCGCATCTATTACACAATAAAACACACGCACACGTTTGCTTACCTTCTCGTCGCTTCCGCGCGCCTGAGTCGGAGAGGGTCATCCAGACCGGCCCTCCTTGCTGCCAAATAACCCAGCATTGTTTCAAATCAACAAAATATTGGGAAGAATTTGAGTATATGCAAGATTTGTTCGATGCTAACCACGGAAATAGCATGCTATCTGCCGTATGGTAGGGATTTACTCAAATTAAAAACGTTTCTCACTGTATTTGGCATTATACGACACTCGTAGCTATATTAACGGCAACATCCAGGATACAATATATTGCGGGCTTTTAATTAAGTGGATTTGCATGTAAATTTATTTTTCCGAACAAAACAAAACGCCATCTTTAACCGATGAAACACTTCCGGTAACAATTGAGCTGATTGGTTCAGCAAATACATGTTGCGGCCAACCAGAAAGCGGTTTGTTCAGTACAACAAAGTACAACCCAGCAAATTGAAGACAGCTGGCCAACCAAAATACAGTCTATTCACCTTATCTCCGCCTACCGGAACACTTACATAAGCAACCCCATTGACGTGAAGGCTGCAAAAGGTGCACAGAAGACAACTGAAGCATTCTCGTTTTCCTGTAAATATGAGTAAAATGGTCGGCGCTTTACGGAGGACGTTCGGCGTGGTACGTGAGCACGTCGGGACAGACCACATGGGGAATAAATATTACATAGTCCCCGAACAGAAGACATGGACAGGTAAGCCATGTTATGGTGTGCTAAATTTACCTCGTCTTAATTCTATTTATTTTAACAAGCCTATTTTAAAACACGATTAATGTGGATACATTAGACTTATTACGTATTCCCATCTATGATAACTTATTAACTAACTTTAGATAAGGATAATCTTGCGTTTGTCCCAGTGCTTTTATGTATTTACTTACCATAGATAAGTTCTCATAAAAAATATGTGACTTGTCATCTGTATATTGTGGATTCTCCAAAGGTTTTGCTGTTGGAACTTCCAAAAGTGTGCATGCACCCGTGGTTTGACAGTTTTCATCTCTGTAGTACTTCTAGCTTGCTGCTAGATGGGGTACAAGGCTCATAACATTATTTGTTATAGTTTTGATCATGTGCAGTATTTGTTATCCTGTACAACTAATTTGATGTCTGGGGTCCAGTTAATAACCAGATAGAAATTATCAAAATAATTAGCCCTTTTCAAACAGAATGTAAAAATGTCCCCCCCCTCCCCCCCATTTTTCCATGTTAATATTCTATATAAACGGTACCAATGCGCAATCGGGTGGGGGATTAAGTCAACCTGCTGATTTTCACCTTTGGAGGTAGTATCAGAAACCTGTTCTACACGACCTGAAAAAGGGATAATTTCTGTGTCACTGTTTTGTATACACGGCCCCGACATGGAATGGTGGGACAAAGCCAACCTGGTAATTTTCAGCTTTGTTGGTGGTGTGTCAGAAGCATGTTTGTTCCGTTGCTGCCTGCAAAAGCTAGCATTTGTTTCTCTTCTTTTTTTCTCTTTTATTCCAGTTTCTCTGTTCTGTATCAAATTGACCATTTCGCAGTAGTATCAGGAAACCTACTTTAACAATTGTGTGTATAAGGTGAAAAATGTCCACCTTTTTCAGTGTTGTATAAATGGCACTAACACAGGATGGTGTGACATAGGCAACCCAACAAATTTCAGCTATCAGAAGCCCCACTTTGACGCTGCCAACAAGGTGGCATTTTTCCGCTTTTTATTTATTTATTTTTTTTAGTTTCTCGGTTGTGTATCAACAGTGAATGTGGCGGGGGTCTGACCGATCTGACAATTTTCTGCCTTTGCAGGTCGTATCAGACTCTTCTTCTAGAGTGCATGTAAGAGCTGTCATGTTTCTGTCCGATATAAACCGCTCCAACACAGAATGGGGTGGGGGGGTAACAAAGTCGATTTGGCAATGTTCTGCCTATGAAGGTACTATCGCAAGCCTTTTTTACCCTACCCGTAAAAGCTGGCATTTTTTTCCTTTTTCTAATTCTAAATGACTGCTTTAGTCCAGCTGCGATTGGCTGGTAACCAGTCCATGGTGTTCCCTGCCTCTTGCCCAATGTCAGCTAGAATAGACTGTAGCACACCTGTGACCCCAGTGAGGATAAGCAGTATAGAAAATGGATGGATGATAGTGCAGACATTTTTTCCAAGACATCTTCGGACATTATGGAGCACATTCTGATTAAATAGATGTTATACATTCAGTCATAATTAACCATTTGTGTGATGTTATGTCTTTGTCTGGGGACAGGGAGGCCAACCTCCAGCAGGCTTGCACGCATGGTTTCATTCTGACTGAACTTGACTTTGTGCTTCACCTTTTTCTTTGCAGTTTGCCGGGGAAACTTGCGCCCACCTCATATTTATAATTCATTACAAGGCTGCGGGCTGTCAGACTATTCAAATGAGACATCACACAAGCCCATTTCCCATCACGCTACAAGCCACCGTTTGACTGGCCGATCACCATGACTGACACCGCCGGCCTGGTGGAGAAAGCATAACGTTGGACACATGCGCACACACACGCACACAAACGCATTGCTAAAAAACGCAATATATGCTGCCCATATTTATGTCATCCTCTTTTTCTTCCCACTCAGCCGGATCCAGGCTGGTGGAAATAAAAGCAGATGCATTATTCACCCCATATGTCTTGCTAAAGTGAGTTCTTTTTTATCTTAAACTGATAGGCCAAGCGTGGGCTCAGGGCCTTTAGGCTTGGACTGCGGGGCTTTTCTGTCTGCCGCATACCAGCGGTCGGTTCAGGCAGGGTGAGCAAGAGCTTTCTCCGCTCTACATACTACTTCTTTCTATTCATTTGTTCATCCCCCAGTGCTCGTGGTCCATCCTCCTACCTTTATCCATGCTTTGCTGCTCCCATTTTCTACCTCTCTCGGACTGTTAACTTTAGAAAACTGGGGCGTAAGCAATCTTGCGTGTGGTAAACTATGTATGAAGACTTTAATAGTTTTCTCTGAGAGAGGACTAAAAGGACGCAGCCACCTTGTTTTTACCTCAGCCAAGTGCAAAAAGCGTAAGGTTATGTTTTGATCAGATTTATTGGATAGTTATTTAGCAGAACTACTTAAAAACTGTATATAACCTATGGTCCCAACAAGTGTTGTTTATAAATGAGAAAATTAAGTATTAACTTCTTCCAAATCATTACTATTTAATAACTTTTAAACAATTTACCAAGTCTCAACCGCGAGGTAATCACTTTTTGCCATTACAGTCCGCTCCAATCAGGGTCACCAAAGCCAGCAGATGGTGCGCTGGTGAAAAACGTTTGCCGTGTCAGTTTCCGCCCATATTTCCACTTGGCTCAATTTCCACTCTGTTTTCCTGTATAAAATAGTACAGCTTGAATCTGTGAACACCACACCAGATTGAACACATCAGTCAGAACAAGACCCGCAAAAAAAAAAAAAAACACAATTGAGGAGGATGAGGGTTTCGGCATGTGGCTCTTTGTCATGATTAGTTGACAGATTTTATTCGAGAGGATACGAAGGGCCACTGCATAAAAGTGGCGACTGTGGAGGATTGTAATAGTCATAGTGTACTGTCCAGAGTTAAGGCACAGCAACAGGCATATGTTTGTCATTTCTTGGAGTGCATCCGCAGATGTTAGGATTTACCAGACCAGTGTGTGACCAGCAGTGATTCATGTCACCCATATGTTATCATCTTGGCATGTTGACTGACAAAGTACAAAAAATTAGTACCTCGTAGTACTTGGTTTTACCAGTAGCCAATTCATACATTACGACCTCTTACAGGGCTGGAGTGGAACAGCTTCATCTGACACGTCAGGCTTTTTCAATCATATGAGGCAGGAAGGTGTTCCACTTCAAATTCGTACTGCAGGAATCTGCTAAAAACCATACCCACATTGAACACATCAATCTGAACAACACTCTCGTACACACAACAACAGTGGAGGAATACAAGTGTCCTGTATTTACTTCTTGGTATATTGTTGTTGTCCATGAGGACAAATTGTATTCAGAAGACGACGAAGGGCCGCTGTGGAAAAGTGGAGACTATGGAGTATATTACTGTTATGTCTAAAGCTTCTTTTTTTTTTGTATGTATTCTCAAATGTTACAATTACGTGACCAATGAGCAACCAGCAGTGGTTTAAGTCACCCATATGGGATAAGCTCAGCACGCTTGGAAAATCACGACTGACCGGGTACGAGAAATAGTATCGGTAGTACTTATGTTTGCCAGTGCCAGCAGCAAGTAGAACCATGGCAAACCAGGTAGCTATAGCAGATCCTCGCTTTACGACTGAGTTCCATTCCTACGGCGGCTACGTTGGCTGAATCTGTTGGTAAACCAGAACGCGCCGTAGTCTATCACTAATCTGTGCTAACAGTAGTAAAGTAATAATTATTTCAAAATTTGTATGAAAACACTTATTCGTAGTCTCGACCATAAATATTCAACAATTTAATGAATAACAGTACTGTAAAGCAGTTACTGAGTGTGAGTTCTTGTACCGCATGGAGACATATTTGTACTCTGCTACGCAAAGTAGTTTATTGCACTGTTTGTTATGTTTTTTGTTTGTTTCTTGTTTTCGAAAATGACTCGGGCAATTATGCTATTAGGCAAACAAAATGTCACAATGATGCTACCAACCAGCGGTGGTTTCCACTCATGGTGTAACCTCAGCACACCTGGAAACACAACTGACAAAGTACTAGAAATGGTACCGCTTACAACCTAGCTTGGCAGTGAAAAAGGGGATCACAGTGGTGTAAGACTACGTCATCAGGCGGCACAAGAAGCCACACTAAGTTATCGTGGTACTTGTTTTCATTTCATTGTTATATTTACGGCCTAGGAGTCGTTTTCATAAAAATATTTACTGTAATTATGATTATACTACTACATTAGCATAGGTTAGTGATAGAATGGCTTATCCCGACTTTCGCAGAAATTCAAGTTACGTAGTCACCGTAGGAACGGCCCTCCATCGTAAATTGGGAAGCCCTTTAGCTCCTTTCTAGTTAAGAGCTAATAGTGGTGTGCATCACTACCACCTACAGGACCGGAGTGGCCTGACATGTTCTGATTTTTCAATCAAAAGAATCAGACGGACATGTTGTGGATCCTTCGGCCTTGGCCGACATCTGTTCTTCGACTTTTTTGTGTAATTATGTCCAGTCTGAGTTCCACCGTGTCTTGGTGCAGACAGAGCTCTTTACTTTCCTCCAGTGAGTCCGTCCTCCCCTTGGCCCCCGTTCTCCTTTTGTTGCTGCCTCTCGACTTTTCCCCCCTTTGAAGCCTTGCCAGTTAAGATTACGATTCAGTGCAGAAGAGTACTTCAGCATAGTGGAGCGGGTTGGGCTCAGCAGCGGACTTTCTTTCTTTCTCCTTCCAGTGCCTCACATCGAAACGAGCAGGCCTCAGTGTGAAGTGCGTGCCTGGAGAGAGAACCACTTTTGCACCGCGTCCCCATTGCCGGTCCATGGTGCCCCGCTGACGGTTGTATATGGCCACTGGCTTACCAGCCACTGGTCTTCCCGAGCCTTGTTGTTGGGCTCCATCCAGATGAATATGGAATCAATATTCATTCCACTCTCTCTCATGCTTTTGTGCGCTCCCCCAGGCCCGGCCGGCTCTGCTTTACGCTGCATGGGGCGCCGTGTCATGCGAGCCAGATGAAAGCCGAAGACGAACGAGCCCTCGTTCGGCGGCGCGCTTGCAGCTCCTGATGCCTGCCGTCGCCTCCTTTTTATTTTGGAAGAGAAGAGGCGCACTGACATTATCGGGCGCTGCAGGCGCATTTGAAAATAATTGACTGTATGATTGCTATTTTTCTTACCTCTTTGAGGAGGTGTAGCCTTTTGTCTCGGAGAATCAGTGGCTGCTCAATACCGGACAGAGGAAAGGCAGTTTCCTTTCATGTCTGTCTGAAAAGGGGAGTATTTTTAGCCCTATTCATTTTTAGCAGCGTCTGCCATGCAGTTTTAATCTATCGCTCCTCTATCCCTGTGTGCGGGGAATGGAAGGGATTCAGAGGTTCCTCAGAGGTACGCCACGCTGTGTCAGAGAAAAGGCGCACCATCACTATTCCTCTGCCTTTTGTCTATTATTTATTTGATCAGCCAGCTCCCTCCTATGAAGTCCAAACTGAAAAGGCCTGCACTCGGCTATTTCAGGATGGCCGACTCTCGGGACTGTGAGGGAGGTGCGTGTTTCTGTGTGTGCGCGCGCGTTTATATCGCCTTTGTATTTAAAAGGAGTCAGCGATTGTGTTTTTTCCCCTCTCCACTTCATGCCCTAACACACTTAACACAACAACAGATGGCCGCGTGTCATCAGAGCATTGATTCAAGCCGCTTATTTTCATGGAAAGAATCGCAGCGGAGGGAGACGCGGGTCCAAATGGCTGTTTATTCTGCCACAAGTTGTCCCCTAGGTGCCGTGAAGGAAGGTCTACCCTACAGTAGGACATCAAGGTGCCGTTTACAGCGCATTGCCGATGTCCATACCCGCTACAGTAAATCACTTTAATTGATCAGCAGCTTTGTGGTGCACAAGGTTTAAATGAAGGTTGTTTAATCGTTATAGAGACGCTAGTGTGTTTGGCTCATCTCGCATGGTGCTGGTTGCCAAGTGTGGGCACGTGTGGGTGTGTGTGTGTGTGTGTGTGTGTGTGTGAGAGAGAGAGAGAGAGAGAGAGAGAGAGATGGAGCATCATGGAGTGGCTTAACTACTAAATTAAAAAGGCATTTGGAAAGATGGATGCTCAAGCTGAGATAAAAGGCGACAAATAATAGTGGGACAGCATCACAAGTAGGGCGAAGCCGCCAATGTCACCACGGTTCAAACTTCAAGTCTGTCATGAACTCGAGTATGCGCTCACTGGTAATTTCATTAGGTACACCCACACAATCTAAAGAGGCAGGGTACACCCTAGACTAGTCGCCAGCCAAATGCAGAGTAAATATAGTTTCACTATCACATTCACACCTATGGATACTTTAATTCTTAAAGTCTTCGTTGAACCGAAGATGCATCTTTTTGGAATGTGAGAGGAAGCCGGAGTACCTGGAGAAAAACCCCGCAATCAGGGGAAGAACATGCAAACTCCGCACATGAACCTCCATATGAACCAGTATGACACTGTGGTGCCCAATGTAAAGTAAATATTTTTTTTGTGTGTGATTAATGTTAAATTGTGTATTTGCAGTATGAGTTTTTCTTTAATCTATCAGATTTCAAATTTGCCTCAAAGGGCCAGCTAGCAAAGTCAGCATTTTCCATCCTCTGATTGGTTGGTCAGAGCAAGTCAAGTTTGACTTGCAAAACATGCCTGTAGTGGTCTACACACATTGATACATTTAATAATCAGCAACTCTGGTGATTGTTGGTATTGTTAGTATTCTATTTGAACAAATTATGTTTTTGTCCTGTTATTAGTAAAATGATCATTCTGAACTGCTCCAGGTGATATTCCTGGCACAGTTGCATGCTTTTATATTGTGGTTTGGTATAGTATTGATAGTTAATATAACTGCAATGTGATAGTAGTGGTATGAAGAGATGGACCCACTGAAGGCCCAGGAGCCAAATTCATGACCTGAGCCCGTCCAGTCACTGCTAAATGAATTTTTCTGACAGTGTCAATCAAAATCGAGAGTTATTACGATGAGGCAAGGCTGCAAATGAACAATATTAACCAGTTTCTGCAAAGATGCAATTGACTGTCCAATGCGCTCTGATCTCAGATGGGCCGGCAAGATGTTGTGCCACCCGAGGGGGCTTCCTGTCACCAAAAGTCCCGACTGGCACACGAGCAGACAGCCCTTCGCCGGCTATTCTGAATATTTTAATGAAGCAGACAGGCATAGAGGAATAGGGAGCGATAAGGCCCAGTGTGGAGGAAAGAGAAGGTGGGGTGGAAAAAAAAGTGAGTGACAAAGAACAAGGGGGATGCTGACATCCGGGGTGAAATTACAGAGCGGATGAGATGGAGGGGAAGAATGGCGAGAGTGAAAGTGAAAGGAGGCTTTTTGACAGAAAGAGGGTGAAATGAGTGGGTGGAATGGGCAGACGGGAGAAAGTGGAGACAGGTTAATGGAGGCGGGGGGTCTGGAGGTGCAATGGAAAGGAGAGGAAGGGGGTTGGATGAGCGTGATGGAGGTGAATGGAAAGGGGTGGACAGCTTGGTGTATGGACATCACACACACAAGGGAGGAAGGAGTGGAAGAGAGGGTTACACAAAAGCACACTGACTTCCTGGCTCACCACAATCTTTCTCCCTTCACTGAGGAGACTTCAAGAGGACTGGTGGTCTTAAGCGAGCGGGGCTACCGTTTCCCTCCTCCCCACAAGCACGCCTGCGTTTAGTTAAAAGTGACACTCGGGGGAAATCAGCATTCTTTTCTTTTTTACTTCCATATGAATTATTCTGCTTTCCGCTGCTACGAGCCGCTGAAGCCTCGGCAGCTTCAACAGCGACAGGGACAAACGGAATGAGGGCTGAATTTTAAAGTATGAAAAAATAAATAAAATGTAAAAGCGGCAGCAGGCCTACTTTACGCTTAAGCTCCTCCTCTTGCCACAGCGGATGCAAAACAACGGCTGGCCTTTTCCCTCTAAACCTCTCACCACGTCACAAGGCTCACAGCTAATAGTAACCATGGTTACAGGCCTCACCCCCCCACAGTTAGATTACAGATTGGAGGCAAGAGATTCAGGATTGGTACCTGGTTTCCCTGGTATCACTGATGCTTATCGGATCACTCCATCTTCATCAGGCTGTCCATTACCATGCACCCATTGGTGCACATCCCCTCGGAATGAAATAAACTAAACTCAGTCAAGGCCTGCAGATGGGCTTCTTCGAAATGACTTTTTGTTCCACTACAGTCAATGTGGTATCATGCAATGTTTAATTGCAGTCCAGTTCAGGTTTAAATCGGCAAACCCTGATTTGGCCTATGCTTCCACTGTGCAGGCAGGATGGCCTTACTGCAGAAATACAGTGGAACCTGTATGAAGTCTACCACCCCTAATATCATACAATTTGAACAACATTTTTTGGTACAATACAACCCTGACGTACCGGTACCATTAGACCTCTTGATGCTGGTTGAACACATGATTTTTCTTTGCCCTTTTTGCGACATCATCCTCCACGAGGGGTGTTAAGAGACAAATACCGTGAGAAGGAAAGAGAAATATACAAATCCCAATTCCAATAAAGTTGGGAAATTAGGCAAAACGTAAATAAAAACAGGATACAATGATTTGCAAATCATTTTCAACCTATATTCAATTGAATACCCTACAACAGTGTTCCTCAACCTTCTTTGCACCGCGGACCAATTAGGAGTCGGCAGTTTTCTCACGGACCGGCTGTCGTGGCGTGCGTGCGTGCGTGCTTACGTACGTACACGCACACACACACACACACACACACACACACACACACACACGCGCGCGCGCTTGCCACGCTTTTGCTTCCTCCTTCGCCGTTCGTGGCGCGTCCACTGTGGGTGTGATGCAGGAGTGGGGGTCGGAATTGTCGTAGGCAGCCAGACCAGACTGCAGTTCCGTAGCTCCTCAATGAGAGTAGACTTTTAACACCGTAGAAGTAGTTCTACCTGTGTCGAGCAGAAACCTACGATTGTATCTGTATCAGAGCGTACTTGGTGCGTGAGCGTTAACTGTTGCGATAAACCCGTATTTTAAGTACTCTTGATATAGCGTTGTTTCGTTCGCAAACGTTTTGTTCAAAAGAACAAATCTTTTCAGGCATCGTTGTGTAAAGGTTATTGCCCCGTGGGCTTAGGAACACTTCAGAAAACCATTGTTAGTTAACTCAGTTCATCGCTACATTTACAAATGCCAGTTAAAACTCTACCATGCAAAGTGAAAGCCATAGATAAATAACACCCACAAACGCCGCCGGCTTCTCTGGGCCTGAGCTCATCTGAGATGGACTGACGAAAAGTGTAAAAGTGTGCTGTGGTCTGACGAGTCCACATTTCAAATTGTTTTTGGAAATCATGACATCGTGTCCTCCAAACCAAAGAGGAAAAATACCATCCAGTTTGTTATCAGCGCAAAGTTCAAAAGCCGGCATCTGTTTATGCTGTAAGGAACATAGAGATTTTGGAGCAACATATGCTACCATCCAAGCAATCTCTTTTCCAGGGATATCCCTGCTTATTTCTGAAAGACAATGCCAAGCCACATTATGCACGTTTTAGAACAGCTTTGCTTCGTAGTAAAAGAGTGCGAGTACTAGACAAGCCTGACATCTGTCCAGACCTGTCCCCCATTGAAAATGTGTGGGACATTATGAAGGGCAAAATACGACAACGGCGACCCCGGACTGTTAAGCAACTGAAGTTGTACATCAAGCAAGAATGGAAAAGAATTCCTCCTACAAAGCTTCAACAATTAGTGTCCTCAGTTCCCAAACACTTATTGAGTGTTTTTAAAAGGAAAGGTGATGTAACACACTGGTGAACGTGCCCCTGTACCAGCTTTTTTGGAACGTCATGCAGGCATCAAATTCAAAATGTGTGAATATTAGCACCAAAAAAAAAAAGTTTATCAGTTTGAACGTGAAATACAGTATCTTGTTCAAATGAAAATTAGTGGAAAAGGTTTTGCAAACCGTTGTATTCTGTTTTTATTGATGTTTTACACAACATCCCAACTTCATTAGAATTTAGGTTTGTACATGAGAATAGGGCTGCAACAACGAATCAATAAAAAAAAAAATCAATAATGAAAAGTGTTGGCAACGAATTTCATTTTCGATTCATTGTGTCATGCGTTTATTACATCAGTCACCTGCTCCGTTGCTGTGTTGTGCACAGAGCTGCTGACTCAGAGCCTGCTTTCATGGACATATTTGCCTCTCTAAACCAATCAATACATTGAATTTGAATGATGTCAGCACTGCTGATCCTGATTAACCAATTACAATCAAGTCGTGGTCCTTTCAGGGATTTCTTTGAACGGGACAAATAGTCAAATACAAATACAAAATGAAAACATTCGCAGTGAGCAGCTGCAGGAACCAAATCATGGCCAGACACTCACATGAACTAACCTGTTCTACCGCTTGACGTCTTGCACTAGGCCACACCCCTTAAAGACACACCTCCAACACACGATTACTACGTTATGTATAGTAATTACACTTAATAAAATCAGTTGATCTCTTTACATTTTCTTTTATGTATTATCCAATTCAATGATATTTTTCTTTACAAAGAAAATGTAACAAAATGTTGGTTTGGGGGGGGAGGCTGGAAGAGATTAATGGCATTTCAATTCATTTTCAATAGGGAAAATTAATAAATGGGAAAATTAATTTTGAGCTTGATTACTGAGCAAACTGACAAACAAACCCGTAAGTAAAGGTACCAAAGTATCTTAAAACCATGGTTTCAGTTGAACTAACCCAGTAATTGTTTTTTTGTAAACACGAGTGCGATGCTTAGCCTAAAAGCAGCTGTGTTATTCAAGGGAGCTGCGACTTGAAGACTTGAAATACTCTCCCGCTTCCCCGCCTTGTACCCCGCTGCTAGTCAGGTGCGTCTCCGGCGAGGCGTTGGTCTACCCGTCGGCGGGAGGTGATTTGTTTATCCCTCTCGCTCCAGATGTTTCCAGTCGGGTTGTTTTCCCCTTCACTGACATCTGCGGGTGCCATCAAAAGAGCGAGCGCTTGACAGTCGAGAGATGCCTGCCACGACATTGAGGTGAAAAAAAATATATAATAATAAAAACCTGTTAGGTCCCCCCCCCCCGGCGGGAGTCACCTGGGAGATGATGCGTCAAGTTGGGGGTTGTGTGTGCATGTGTGAGAGACAGTGAGTGAGCTGGCGCAGGTGATAGAGTTTAGCAGGGTGTATCCAGGGTTCAAAGAGCAGCCCTCTCAGAGCACACACGCGGCGTCTTATTCTAGCGAAGGCATGCCTGCCGTTCGATTTGGCACGCCGCGGTGCTGCTACGGCAACCCCCATCTCGCCTCCTTCACCGCCCCACCCCTAAGTCTCCTCCCTTCCTATCTCCCCTCCCCCACCTGCGGGCTCGCAGATGAGTTGTACTCAGACAGGTGAGATGGCTCATGAATATTTATGCGGCGGGATTTCATTCCTACAGCTGCCGGAGCCCCTCCCCAGCCCCCCACCTCACCGCCCCCTCTTTCCCTCCCCGACGCAATGCTGCTGTTTGTCCTTCACGGTGAGAGGCAGCACCCTCGTTCCTGTCCCTCAGGTTAATCTGCCTGTTCACCAGCCTGTGTGTGTGCATCTATGTGTGTGCGTGCATATTGGTAAGTAGGTTCCCCCTAGTGAGTGATGAGGAGGCAGACCTGTCACAAGGGTCCCGCTGGGATCAAGAGCTGCTAACACCCTTCATGTCTCTCTCGCCTCTCTCTCTCCGTGAGGGAGAGGAGGACCTCAATGCTCCCACTATGACTTTATGCCCAAAAAAATAATAAAAAATCATAGTCCATCATTAGAGTGAAACTTAATGTTTTACCTGGAAACAGAGATTTTTCTCCTTTGGTAGGGGCACCAGAGGAGTTCAGGGGTGCCACACCAGCTTAAGAAAAACAAGAAAGAGATCAGATAACTTTGTCAAGCAAAATGCATGAATAGATTTTCATCACCTACAGTGATAGAAGAGAGAGAAAACTTCACAAAACTTGCTGTAAAATGAGTTGAACTGGTTTTATGTTCCATGCGATTGGCTGGTAACCTGTCAAGGGTGTACCCTGCCTCTCGCCCAAAGTCAGCTGGGATAGGCTCCAGCTCACCCGTGACCCTAATCAGCTATAGAAAATGAATGGATGGATGATTTTAACAGGATTTATGTACAATGTTGACATGATAATAAGAAGAAACACTATGGTATAAATGGTTCAGTCTGGTATAAATGGTTCAGTCTCGTCGTCTTACGTCTTATATGAACTAAGAAGTGGCCTGCTAATATACGAATGGACAAAGAAACGCATTCACAATGCTTTTTTTACTCCCACATTAACCGGCACTTTAGGCACAGAGGCAACTAAAATGTTATTTATTGTAGAGCGACCATCAATTGGTTGGGTTTGGAGAGGGCAGGACAACGTACCAAGATGATGATATATAAATGTAATGCAGCTCACTAATACAAGTATATAATCTATAGCTATCATATTATTGCATTTATCTAATTCCCAATAAAAGCCCTCCATTAGATTGTTGTAAAAGCTTTTATAATTCAAGTTTAAGTACAGGAAATGTGGGGTTTTCATCAACCAGCAACTTAATGTGATTCACATGCAAACTATTCAAGAAATCCACACAACAACACAGCAACGCCGTGAACGCTTGCACACCTTCTCCTCTTGTCCTTTGGTTTTATGACCTTTATAGCAATTCAATGAAAACAGGTCCAAGTAACCCTTTAATGGCAGCCCGCTTTTCGGGCATATAGTGCAGCATCCGTGCAACAATATTTGTGTTGTAATGATGTGTTCTAATGTTTGAAAGGGAATGGAACACTATAAATAGTGTAGCTCCCAGCTCCCAGTCACTCACTAAGCAATAACTCTTACAGCAGTACCTTGACTTATGAGTGCCCCAATTTACAACTATTTGGGGTAAAAAAAGAAATGAAATAAATGCAAAAAAAAGCCATCATAGTTTTCCAACAGCTTGTAATTGAGAAAACTTGCTCAACAAAACACTCATTTGAGTCAATTTAAGTATGAGGGAATAAAATAATAACAAATTGTCAAAAAGTTGGAACAGTACAGATGATCTTTATTTAAATCAATGGAGTTAAAAAAAAAAGATTGAAATTAACAAAAGCAAAAACACAGTTAAATTTAATTGTATCCAATCTTCCATCCATCCATTCTCTGTACTGCTTATCCTCACTTGGTTTCCAGGTATGCTGGAGCCGATCCCAGCTGACTTTGGGTGAGAGGCGGAGTACACCCTGAACTTGTCGCCAGCCTATTGCGGAGCACGTGTAGGGCACACACTGACAATTTAGTCTTCAGTTGACCTAGCATGCATGTTTTTGGAACATCGGAAATCAGAGTACCTAGGGAAAATCCACACAGGCATGAGGAGAGCATGCAAACTTCACATAGCAAAGCCAGAGCCCGGATTTGAAACCTTAACCTCTGAACTGTGATGCGAATGTGCTAAACAGTGGGCCACCGCCGCCCTTTTCCAATTTTTTTTAATGTGATTTATACATTTTAGAAAGATAGAAAAAAAAAAAAAATACATGCAAAAAGGTCATCACAGTTTTTTTCATTTAAATTATCTTTGAAAAGCACTTTATGTAATCATTAGGGAATAAAATGATAATTAATGATAATGGGAAATTATAAATACCCCAAAGTTAGGCTTATACTCAATTAGACAACCTTTTTTTTTTTTTTTTTGTTAAAAAAAATTTAAATGCTAAAAGACATCACTGGGTTTTTTTCACTCTCAATATGGCATCTTCTAATAATGAATATACAGTATACGTTTCCAAATTATGACACCAATTAAAAGGCTGCGCAATGCACATACATTTAGGCTTACTGTGCATACTGATGTATTTCTATCAAATTTAAAATGAAATACTAAAGAAATCAGAGCAAAAGTGATGCTCACAATATGACACCCATGCATAGATACTGAATACGCATATACTGTACATTACACACTGTCCTACAAATACACACTTGCTAAGAATTCCAGTTATTTCTGCGTAACTTCGCTATCTTAAGTAACGAGCTACTGTGAAGTATTTTGTTAATTTTGACAACTGGTGTGTTTCCTTGTCATTTCCAGTCACGGTTGTGTAACCACGGTGCGTGTTTTTGTGCAGCTGTCCTAGATGCGAGGTTACCAGCAGAGCACCAGTATAGCTCCCGAAACCCCCGTCTCCAGTATGTATATGTGTTGGGAGGATCGGTATGTACATATGTACATACTGTATGTGTTATTCAAATCCGGGGATAAATACCTCCAGTGGGAAGAGGCGTGCAAAAGTGACGAGACAAAAGGAGAACCATGTCGGAACGGGAGAATGCAACCTAGCCGAGAAAATAATGGCCATAGATGGGGAACTAGTTCGGCATTAGCTGGAGCGCAACGTGTTGCGTGTGGGGGCTGTGTCATAATTGTACCATTTCTGTACCGCTGCCACCCACACTCAATGCAAATATGGATGGGATCTGTTTATAATTAGCATACCTGTTAAATGTATTTGCTCGCCGCGCCTGGAGACCGCAGCCTTTTGTTTGCTGGCGCTTGTTTTTGTTCTGCAATCATGGCGGTGGACGTGGAGGGGAGCGGGGGACAATTTCTCAGAAGACATCTGATGTTAGCGAGCACGACGATCCCAGAATGTTTCTTATGTTTTTATTTCCTCCCTCTGACATGCGTATCAAGGAGGAGCTGTGGAGCCCGTGAGGTCCTCTAAGTGACAATCTAGGGGAACCAAAGCTGAACCAAAGCAATGCTAGCCTAATTAACTGGACTCATTACTATACAGGCGGGCACATAAAGTATAGCGTCAACCTCGTAAGGCGTAATTACAGAAGCGTATATGCACAGAAACGGCTTTTGTTCTCTCGCAGCGTAACAGTAAACATGCTAAGAGGATGCTAGTACAACAACCAAATTTTACAGTTAGGTTTCGTCGTGGGTGGGTTTAGAAAGGGAAAGGGAATGCTTTCCTCTTCTCTTTCTGCCAAAGAACCCGCTTTCCACCTCTTCTTCTTTGACTTCGACCCACAGTAGCTGAATTTCCAACGGCGCCCTGCAGGTTGACGGCGCCGGTGGCGGACGTTGTTAACCCGGGCCACGACCGATCCGGTATGGAATTCTTTGGATGAACGCTCATATTTGTTTGGCAAGGTTTTAAGCCGGATGCCCTTCCTGACGCAACCCTCTGCATTTATCCGGGCTTGGGACCGGCCTACAGTTTGCACTGACTTGTGCCCCCCATAGGGCTGCATTCGAAAGGGAATACTATCATCTGGGGGTTTATAAAGTGGGTCTATACATACCGTAAAATCACATCATCGTGTAATCAAAAACTTAATTCATCCGAAACATTTCACGCAGTACAGTGCATGTTAATCAAAGTATCATTCTGTCTTTCCATTATCAACAATTGGCCATTCAAACAAACTCCTCTGTATGTGTGTATCCCTCTTAAGTATGGGACAGGCTGTCTTGTGCCCTTCCTATTGTAGAACAGAAGTGATATTTCACTGTTCCACTCCATTGTGTCTAGCTCTACTTTGTGACCATACTGTACTGATGCTGGACAGAAGGCTGCCAAAAAGTCTTACTGATTGGGTATTTTGATACCCTACAGTAATGTAAAGCAGCAGTGTCAAACTTCATCGCAGGCCACATCGTAATTATGACTGCCTTCGGGGGGCCGGATATACTAATATACATATTATGTATATATTATACTGCCCCCTGGTGGTTAAGGTGCACACACCAGAAGGAGCAGCACAATGTCCATTGAATTAAAGCATTAAAAAAGGGTTTAATGATTTGCATTGTCTTTAATTGTGTTATAATTCTATGTTTTTATACAATACAAAACTGGAGTGTGCTATTTTTCTTCTTTAAAATTTTTGCAGATTTTAAAAATTTCTTTTTGGGGAACAGATTAATGGCATTTTCATTCATTTCATTGGAAAAAGTGATTTGATGTACCAACGTGGTCACGGAACAAATTGAACTCAAGGAAGTGTTATTAGGAATCCCACTCACGTTGTCGGCAGGGCACGCCCTGCAGCAATATGATTGATTGGCTGCTGGTAGAACAATCTCTACTGCTTCTAGACGGGAAAAGAAGTATGTGACTTCAGTGTGGGAGTGTTATGAATCTCACTAACCCTAACCCAAAAAAATGGTGGCAGGTTTTCACGGTCCGCATAATATGACGTAGAGGGTGGGGTGTGGCCCGCAGGCCTTCAGTCGGGCTGTGATGTCCATCCATCCATCCATTTTCTGAGCCGCTTCTCCTCACTAGGGTCGCGGACGTGCTGGAGCCTATCCCAGCTGTCATCGGGCAGGAGGCGGGGTACACCCTGAACTGGTTGCCAGCCAATCGCAGGGCACATACAAACAAACAACCATTCACACTCACACCTACGGGCAATTTAGAGTCTCCAATTAATGCATGTTTTTGGGATGCAGGAGGAAACCGGAGTGCCCGGAGAAAACCCACGCAGGCACGGGGAGAACATGCAAACTCCACACAGGCGGGACCGGGGATTGAACCCGGGTCCTCAGAACTGTGAGGCTGACGCTCTAACCAGTCGGCCACCGTGCCGCCGGGCTGTGATGTAAAGGCAAAAAAAAAAAAAAAAAATGCATACCGAACAACACTGCTTGGTGGAAACGGCGCTAAACGCTTCCATCTCGCCGTGCCCTCTTCTATTTATCCTCACGCCGAAGCAATCCGAACATTAATTCCATCAGTTGGCATCCAGTCAGTTGCCGACGGTGTGCTGATGGAATCCTGACAGATTGTCTGTGTTTTGGAGCGTGTTGTTTTCCTTGCCCGTCCATTTCTCTCCTGCTAGCAATGTTTTGCCATGCATCATCACTCTCTCTCTCTCAATAACCGCCTCCTCCAGCCCATCCTTTCTCATCCGGGGGGCAGCCGGACTGACTACCTGCGAGGGGGAATCTGTGGAAACAAAGCACTTGCACGCCTTATGAAGCCACATCGTCATTTGCTTTCATTCTCTCACTCTCCACCCACCCTCCTTCTTCGTCGCCATCTCTGTCTCATTGTGTGCCAGCCAAACTTGTCTAATCAGCAGATTTCCACCAAAATAATTGGTGGCGGCCTTGCTGCTGGCGAGCCCCGTGCCGTACACAGATAGGGAAAAGGAGCACTTAATATTCCACACTGCTCGTGCCTGCCCCCTCCTCCCCTACTGTTCCCTGTGATATCTGACCTCTTTTGTCTCCTGCGCGGCTTGATGTTGATTTTGGAGGGCATTGTTAGCTGCAGCGCCGCTATTGGTAGAGCTGGTCGGCGAAAGGCGGTCGGGAGGGGGGCATGGTTGGTCGGGTGAAAGGGAGCCTCATTTGCATAAAGGCTTAGCCCAGATTTGGAGCCACTCAGCGAGATCTGAGGAGAAGGGCCCGGGGGCCACGAGGTAATCATCCATGGCCTGTCACAGCGCTGTCATTCCTCCGTGTATTTATATGTGTGAGCAAGGAGGGGGGGCTTGTCTATGTGTGTGTGTGTGTGTGTGTGTGTGTGTGTGTGTGTGTGAGAGAGAGACTCGTCATTGTTGTTTGTTTGTAGCGCTTTGCATCATCTCGTGCACCCTCTCCTTTTGTTCCAGGGAGACTCGTCCGTGCCAAGAGGATGGTGGAGGCCTCGAATCCCACAGAGTACAAATCTATGGAAAGCAGCATACCCATCGAGTGGGACGGTGAGTGTCCGTCCCTCTCGAAGCATCGAACCGAGGCCTTCGCCGGTGTTTTTCCTGTTCTAATTCCATCCTCGCATTGCAAGATGGGGTTTGGGATTGCACGTATCGTTTTCTTTTTTTCTCTTTTCTTTTTTAAATCAGACACCTTCTGCCGGCATTATACAAGCGCGCCGGTAGAATAACGTTCCTTACAAGTGGATACAAACGGTTCCCTCTGTCTCAGGCTGGCTTTATCCACCTTAAACCCCTCATCCCGCTTCGCCCTATCCCTCATGCATTTTCATCAGCATGCAAATAAGAAGGGATAAAAGAGGGCCCAGAATCCCCTGCGCTAGCTGGAGGAAGTTGGAGAATCTCGCGCGCTCTCTCTCTCTCGCTCTCTCTCTTTGGCTTCCTTGAACCTGCTAGGCTATGCAGCCAGCTCAGCCAAAATAGAGCTTCTTTTAAAAAAAAAAAAAAAAAAAAAAAAGGTGGGGGGGAGATGACAGACAGGCAGGAGAGAGGAGGAGAAAGAAGTACGAAGGTACTTATGGGAAATGACAGAATGTGCATGCTTTCAAACTCCGAGATCAGAGTGGATCCAGCCGTTCTCTTCCAGGAATCACGGTTACGGCCCGACCCATATGTTTTTTTTTTGTTTTTTTAGGCCGATGCCGATATTTGGCAGAATACAATTCCGATAACCAATTAATCGTCCGATTAATTTAAAAAATATACGTGTTGAAACTTAGCCAAAACATGGTATTGTCGTTAGTTTGAATGTCATTATGTTGTTTTATGTTGTAATGTGTTTAAAAAATAAATAAAATCCTCTGATTTTAAAAGGACTACTATCGGCCGATGAATCCGGCCGATTAATGAGTTAGGCCCTACTCTCAGTAAGCCAACTGGTTGGTTGAACTGTTCCCCGCTCTATCGCTCACTGAGCATAATCTAGAAATATTTACTGTAAAAATGTCCTTCACCACAGTGTTCCCCCGCATACTGGGGATTCACAAATACACCTATTTTCTGATTTATTTTGGGGGGGGGGGATAACCTATCCTCTGTTATTCATGGAAAAAACCTGCCTAAGGACCCATATTGAAGTGATTCATTTAGTCAGGCCATATCAGAATCAGAATTAGAATCATGATCATCTTTATTTTGCCAAGCATGTCCAAAAAAAGACCAAAGAAATTGTCTCCGGTATTTGTAGCTGTAGTACGACAACAGACAGTTGACAGAGAATACTTTTGAGAGGTAAAGACATTGAGAAAAACAGTCGCTGAGCAATAAAAGGTTGCTAGTAATCTGGTTATGCCGGTAAAATTTTGTATTTTTTTTTTGACAATTGTGCAAAAAGATGCAGTCCTCTAGCAATTAGAGCAGTTTGAATGACTAATATAGCAATATTGACCATTGTGCAGAGGGCGCCGAGACTTGCCGACATCTTGTAGAATGAATAGGCAATTATAAACCTTTTGGGGGAGGGTGCCAATTCCTCACATATTTTCGCTATTTGTTTCAGGGCTCTGTCCCTGTTGCCCGCGACTAGCATAGGTAAACAACAATTTTCGCCGTTAATCATTAATGCCTGCTCAGCTGAGCTTTCGTGAGATACATTGATGTCTCACATGCTGTTATTCATGAGAGTGGTCCATCTTCTGGAATAGGCGTTGCAAAAATAAAAAAAAGCCAAGAGTTAATGCGTTGCTGGTCACTGAACGAATGTCCCGAGAGATTTTCCAAAGTCTTTTCTCAAACATTTGAATTACGAATTGTCTATCCAAGAGTGTTTGGACTTTTCTGGTAAAGCAAGAGTACGTTTTGCCAGTTATTCACAAAAAGCCAAAGAAAAAGAAAAACAAAGTTTATGTGTTCATGCTGGCTGAACTTTGTTCTAGTAGGATTTGCTAACATTATGCATGGTGGTGGCTCAAACTCAGCAGCTACTCTGCTTCTATGCAGCAGTATTTCGAGCGCCTCTGTATAACAATTTACGACATCCACTCAATTTATCCTCCTTACCCACAGTTTCCGATGGATTATTTTTGTTTTCATTTTTAAAGCAAAAAAGAATAATACAAAAACTGTTTGGGGTATAGCCGGAGATGCAACCCCAAACACAACAAGTTTTTGGCATCATTTTACGTTCAAGTCAGTGGTAGTCAATCATTTTCTGCTACCTGGAAGAACCCTGGCAGCCATTATTTACAAACATTTTGAAAAGTTCTATAGTGTTCAACTTTTGTGACATGGTTGGGTGTTGGCCAAAAAGCAAAAGGCATACTCAATCCATTGTAAATTGAGGCCTTGTCAGATTTGCTGACTCTGGAGTTCCTTTTGTTCCCCCCCTCACCCCCCCCTCCAGACATTTGTCGTGGAAATGGTCCGATTTCAGGAGCGCTGGACCTACAAGAACTCCAGATAAGACCAAGTTGACCAACAAAAAATTGCAACACCTTAAAAAAAAAAAAGTCTGCTGTTGCTTTTAAGTATGACTGCTAGTTTTGTTTGTGTGGGTGTTCTCACTATGTTTTTTTTTTTCTTTCTTTCTTCACTCCTGCAGCTTGGATTCGAGGCAGACGGAAGGAGCCTCCCTCTGTTGAGGTACGTTTTCCCCACCACCCACCCACTTACACCCACCACCAGCGCATAGCAGCAGCAGCCTCCCAGCTGTGATGATGCTTGGACTCTTGGGGGTGGGCTTTCAAGGGAAGGAGAGGCTTTTGATTTGTTTTCTCTCTTTCACTCTCTAACGAGGAACTTTTGGGAGCTGCATTAAAATAAACACCATGTTCTAATTAAAGCCAGTGGTGGGAAGCAACGATTGTACAAATACATCATGACTACAGTGGAGAAGATTTTTTTCAGGTATCTGTACTTTACATTTTCTGAGTTGTTTTTTTTAAACTTTTACTACATATGAAAACAGATATATGTACACTTTAATACTTTGTCAAAATGGGCTTGTTATTTTTTTCCAACTTCTGCGGATGACGACACAACGTATAAAAGATGTAAATAGAGGTAAAGCCAACCACTGTCTTTATTGATTGTGAGCTTGGGGTCTCTTTATAAAGTGAAAAATTAAAGGGAAATGAAGGAATGGGAACCACGGAGCATTAAAAACAGCAGATTTTTTTTTGTACTTTTAACTAAGTACAGGAGTTGAATCTGTACAGAGGAAGCTCGATTTAATGGACTAATAGGGGGGACGGATCGTTCGTTAAATCAGATTGCTCGTTAAATTGAAGCCCTTTTTTTGGCCTGAAAGCACCAGTGCAGTACAAAATTATTATTTTGTACTTTTTGTGTGGGCTAAAAACCCCCAGTACAGTACAAAATTATTGTAACTAAACATAAAAAAGCTGTTAAATGTTTGAAAACGTTTAAAATATACCCAAACTTAACTCACTGGTACGTGAAAGGGGTGATTTTGAGTTCCAACTGTGCACTATTTTGTGTCCGTTAAATCCGAAGTCCATTAAATCAAGGTTCCACTGTACTTCTAATTTTGTATTTTTTTACCCAAGTATCTGTACCTCTACTTAAGTCCATAGTGTGAGTACTTTACCCACCTCTGGTTAAAGCAGCACTCCAAATTGTCCATAGGTGTCATTGTGAATGGTTGTTTGTCTGTGTGCCCTGCGATTTGCTGACGACCAGTCCAGGGTGTGCCTCGCCTTTTACCGTAAATCAGCGAGGATAAACTCTAACTCATCTGCCACCCTAATGAAGATAAGCGGTATTGAAAATGGATGGATGGATGGATGGATGGTTAAAGCAGACACCTGCCTGGGTTGTTTGGGCTTTTTTAACATTTTATTTCTGGCTCTCCTAGATGGGAATGCTGAAGGATGGTCCTTTCTTTCTTCCCCTCCCCAGTGTTGTTCTCTCTGGGTTTTAATTGCTCTTTAAATGCGAGAATGCTGGAAACGGTTTGGGTCCTGCAACGAAATGTGGCTCCATATAGGAAATCCCTCGCTTACTCGTTGTGTCGTCTCTCATTGCCAGCGGGCCTGTGCCATCCCTAACCACCGCCGTGCCAGAACATTCTATTCCAATTTTCTTTTCCTTGTGTCCGCTCGTCGACAGCTGGACCGGCCAAGCCATCACTCCCGGCACATTTACCCTAAACCCCCTTGTCACCCCTCTCTCTTCCCAGTCCAAGTCCGACATAAATTGATTGGATTAAATCCTGTCATTAACAGGCTGGAAAAGCAGCTTGGTATGTTTTGTCTCCGTTCTCCCCCCAAAGTATCGCTTTTTTGGCCGCGCCGCTCGCTTTTCCAGGCCAGCGCGCCGTAGCAGCAGCCCAGTCGGCACAGCCTTTTTATGACATGGCTCAAGTGGTGGCGGTGGGGAGGGACGGTGTGGATTTACAGCAGGAATGTCAGTTGAGCTGGCCTTTCCAAGCGTGGACAATTAGACGTTTTACTCATTGTAACGTCCTGCTTCATGCGCGTTTGTACCTGGCAGTGCCACTTTGATTCTCCTCTACTTTTATTTTTTATTTATTACATGTGAGCAGATGCTGCTTTGCGCACCAAAAAGGGAGAGAAAAAAACGTGGCGCATCTATAGCTCTCTCTCGTTATATATCTCATTCTTTATTGATCTTGCTGTCATCTATCTAAAAATCTCTCTCTCTATCACTCACCATCGACCTATCCCTTGCCATCTCTCAATGTTAGAGCAGTGTGATATAACATTATATATCGTAGCGTGATATAAAAACAGCTATCGTACGATAACACCCTATATGGTTTATATTGTTATTTTCAATTTCCCTTGCCGCTACTGTACTTTCTTTTCCTCTGCTTAGTAATATGCTTCCACCAAAAGGGACGGGACCCTGATGCCTGATCTATCGGATAAGGGGACAAAATATGTTTGCAGTTTTTTTGTTAGTTTTTTTTTAAAAGCCTAGCTTTAAGTGGCTCACGTTACATTACGCTAGACTAATACCTTTTGAATAACATAAATGGGAGGGTGGGGGGGAAAACTACCATTCTACTACAGAAAAAAGGTTGATTCTCAGGTAGGTCGGGTAGGACAATGTAGCATCCTTTTCCAGGTTGTAGTAGCGGTATTTGATTGACAGTTTCAGCGCATTCAGCGGATACGCCCACAGTGTTCACAATTTGTGTCAGTTATTCACCAAATAACGTTCCATGTGCATTTACACAGGAGCTGGCAATGAACGAGGCCTACAGGGAGCAGATCAAGCTGAAGGCCAGGGATGTGGAGGAGAAAGACTTGGCCCTGAAAGCGAAGGAATACAAGGAAGGCCTGGTGGCGGCGCCGTCCAGCACTCTGGCCACTGGCCATGCGGCCGCCACCAGCTTTGGCAAGCAGGAGTTTAGCGAGGAGCCCACCAGCACTGCCAACACCTTCCAGCCGGGCTCCTGGCGCCCCAATTCCAAATAGGAAGCCTAAAGAGACGGCGGCATGGACTGAGACTACTTGGCCATATAATGCGGTCCAATAGAATGGCTGATGGTTTTCATACAGCTGTTGTGTTGGATCTGTTTGATTATGCTGCTAATGAAGTGGCAGGTTAGTCTATTTAATGTGTATGACAATGCCAAGAGGAGTTTAATCTTACCTTGTCACAAAAATCTCAATACATAAATTGGTACGGGATATTATTCACACACAGACTTCAAAGCATTAACGGTCCATTTAAACTGTCTGAAACAGCAGCACCAAAATGTCAATAATCTCTCTGATTAATTGAAGTGTGGATTATTACTACGTTGTAAATGAGTTCCCAGCACAGTATTAAAGAGTACAGTATCTATTTCTTAAGGCCACTTCTCCGTCAGTAAATGTGACCACTGGGAATGGGCAATACAGGCTCTATGTGAGCAAAATATTCCTGGTTCGACACACTTGGACAACAATTTTGGCACTATTAAGACCTTTGAACAGCAAATTTAATGACGAAGTACAAGCATTAGGGAAACTCAACGAAGACGTATTAGGGAGGCAGCATGGCGGCCTAGTGCACTGATTCTCCATTAGTGGGTCATGGACTCATTATGGGTGGGTCACAGACAGGTAGTTACTTTTTTTTTTTTTTTACTTTTGACAGAATACAAATTATTGGTGTTGCACCTTCCTTAAAAAAAGAGCTCCGTGCCAAGATAGAAGTTCTGCTTTTTTTACCATGTTTTGTGCAATTGTGATGTTTTGGTTTGACTATATTCATTTTTGTACACACAGATGTCATGTTTGTCCTGTTTCTTAATAAGCTAAAGGGAGAATTTGGATGGAAGCCAGAGAAAACGAGCAGAAGTACAGGGAGAACTTCCCACAGGAAGCATGTTAAAGCACATACCTTACGAGGTGGAACATTTCTAATTGGAATCAGTAGTGTCACAGCTTTACAGATACCCTCCTCCTGCAGAACATAACTTGCAAACTCCGTAGGAGGGCCAGAGCCAAGATTCAAACGCAGATCTCTATTCCAACGTTTCATAGTATCTAAGTCTATTTGATACAAATTTTAATATACTGCAAATATTTGCTAGTAAGGCCTCCCTCCATCTTCAGTTCAGTAACACTCTGGCTTTGATTTTTAGAAACGTACATTTTCTGTTACAAACAAAAAAAGGGGCCTTTTTCTTGAAAGCAACCATGAAAACTTTATTGATTACAAAGAAATCTGTTAGGTACAGAAGGGCTTCATTTCATAACTGAATAGAACAGTGATGTTAACGATGGAATGCAATGTGTGGCAAAAGCTACACATAATTAGAAGCTTGTTAAAAATCTCAAACAGACTCTTGCTGAGGGAAGTCCGACTGGAATGTCCGTCTCGGTACTGTTTGACCGGTGGGGGCAAGTGTCCCCTGCTCCGACCCTAGAGGGTCTGTGCTGGTGGTCAAGGAAAGGGGTGGTGGCACTACGTGTGTCCCTGTCCTTTTTTTTTTTTTTTTTTTTTTCCCCCCCCAAACCTTTAATCTCCACACAGCAATCTTTCTAGCTCCTCTTCACCTTGGCCAGGTTCTCCTGACGCCGCTGCTTCTTCTTCTGCTCCTTCTCACGCGCCTCGATCATCTTGGCCAGTTTCCACGACAACAGCGCACAGGCGATGAAGAGAGGCGTGAGCGCCATCAGCACGGTGATCAGGAAGTCTTTGGGGTCCTTGGCGGCCCACTCCACTACGTACTGGGCCCATGCTCGCAGGTCAATCATGGTGCTGGGAAATGACGGAAAACATATTATAGTGGTTGGATGACAAGTTGGGCGGGGGATATCGCTGTTTATGCCGTAGATTGTAAAACTGTACAGAGGTGGAAACTGATGAAGTACAGATGGTGTTCCCTAAATATATCATGGATTTCTGCAGTATACAGGCAAGTTTGAATTTAGTTGCGTGCCTTCAGTGTAGTACCACAACTGAGTCCTGGGAGAGAAGGTCCCCAACTGAGCTCCAGTAATTGTCATTTCCACAGAGCAGAGAGAATATATGCCTCTCGGTATTGTACGCTCGCTGTGTGTTAAAGTAGCAGCTTGAAGGTTAAAGGCCTTTTCACACTGCACTTAGCAACACGCCGTCTACGAACCCATTCATTGTTTATGTGTTGCGAGGAAGGAACGGCGTGTTGGGTCGCAATGTGACGCGCAAATTGAGTATTCGCTGCGACGTGCGCTCAAGTTGAAAAATGTTCAACTTGTGAGTGGCTTTGCGGTGACATCAGAAGGCGCATTCCAATAGGAGAGGGATTGGCGAAGTGACTTCGGCGTACTAACGGCAACAGATCAACCAGCGGTAAAAGCCTCCCTGTTACTGCCTAGTAGGCTGCTACCCAAGCACTTCCAAATATGGGCAAGCTTGCACCAGGGCGCTGATGCTCTTGCGTGCTGCCCTGCGGTGAATACAAAAAAAAAAAAAAACAAGTGCAGTGTGAAAATGCCCTTACAATTACCTTAACATGTATGTAAATTTCTGTTAGCTCATCAATGTGGTTTCTCCTCATATTAGCATTAAGCTAGCGGACTTGCATTACAATTAAATTATATTGTTTAGTTGAACATTTTGGTGTTTAAATATACAATATTTAATTATCTTATGTTTTGTGTCAGTTTTACATTCGGCTTTAACTGGGAGTGACAAGCAGATTTAAGCAAGCACGCTTTGTCTCTTATTTGAAGAACTGTGCAGCAGGCGCTAAGGAATACAAAAGTGTTGAAAGAGTAAAACTGTTAAAAAAAAAATTATTTGGGCTGTCATGAATTTTATTGCGGGTGGGTTAAGAACGTAGTCCCTGCAATAAGGGTTCACTGTACATTGTTATGGTACAGTTTTTGCAGGTATCAGTACTCATGTTTTTCTGACAACTTTCCACTTGTATTCCCGACATTTGATAATAAATGTGTACTTTACACTCTGTCAAAACTGGCTTGTTACTTTTTTCAACCTGCACAGATAATGCAATTTAGAAAAGATGAAAACAGAGAGGTAAAGGTGGGGGGAAAAAACAATGACAAGAACGACATGGATAAATGTGAACATTAGCATTAACGAATATGAGGTAATAAATTCAAATAAATTCAAGAAGCAAAATATTCCCCAACCATGGTCTTATTTGAGAGAATTGCTTGATGTCAGCCCCAAGGGTGATTTGTGGCAAATATGTTGTGTCAACCCAAACACCCCACCAGCATCTGGTGTTAAAAATAAAATTATTCTGGAAGGGGGAGAAAAACATACAGGTAAGGTGTTTTTTTTCCAGTTATCCAGTAATTCGTCTTTTTTTTTTTAATTATATTAGCAAAGCTAGGGGGATGGGTTGTTTTGATAGCCATCAAAGCCTGAGCTGAGAACTAAGCAAGTTAATAAAAGGGTGAAACAATTCGGTCTGTTTTTGCCTTGGTTGTACCAAGTTATCAAAACGGGTGTCGCATATAATTGACTTTTGTACTTGAGCATTTCTCTCCAACCCAACCTGCGTGTTTATTTAATGTGGGGATTCGAACGCCAAACTTCAGAAATGTGAGGCAGACCTGCTAACCACCACCCCAATGTGCTGCCACGCTAAGATTCCCCCAGTTTGAATTGGAGACACCACAGCACAAATTCGAGCTAAAACAGACGTAAATAACGTATACTCGCTGATATGAGTGAGTGCACCGAACGTCACACCTTTCGAATAACTAGTAATTTGATGCTCGCTACTTGTTCATCATTCAAAACGAACGAAAAAAATAGCTCGACGTCCTGAAAAATAGCACGACTCGTTTTTATTCATCTGTCGTTAGTAATATACGTGAAGTTTGGAGGGCTGCGTGAGGGATTTGAGCGACATTTTAGCATCATCGGCTAACCCGACGGATAACAGCCCGATTTGAATCAAAAACGAGAAGCTCGACAAACAAAACTAATGTGGATTTTAAAAGGTAAGCTATGTTTTTTTCCCCCGATGCACGCGACGAACTCATTTCTACATATACTTACCAGTATGCGGTGATTTATTTTTATTTTTTTTGTATTTCTATCGCTTTCCAATTTCTTTTCCTTTTTCCGGATGCAGGGCTGGAGCGGGTGTGACGTAATATATGTTTAACTGGGATTTGTAGTTCTTTACGATATTGGATCCAAAACTGGTTTAGAGTTTTAGGTTAGAATGTCGCGGATAATGCATAAATAACGTGGACTGCTACAAATGAATGTATTATGGTATATTTCCACGTTTATAAACATAATTGGCTGTTTAATTAAAAAAAAAACTGGAAAAAAAAACGCAATGGTTGAGTTGAGTTGGGGTTATCACTTACTAATACTGACTTTAAGCCAGAAGACTGTTAAAATATAGATAGTGAACATTATAATGAATATAGAGTATGCCTAAAGAACATACACACAAAATATAAATGCAATCTAATATAGATACAGTACACTGTACGTTATAAAGGTTAATATTGTTTATGGTTCGTAACTCAGAATCCAACCACAATTAACGCAAATATTAGTATGAAATGTAATCTAGTCAGGCTTCACTACGGAGGCATATTAATTGCACTTTCTA
Source organism: Phycodurus eques (assembly GCF_024500275.1). NCBI lineage: Eukaryota > Metazoa > Chordata > Actinopteri > Syngnathiformes > Syngnathidae > Phycodurus > Phycodurus eques. Next base: position 8,198,736 of record NC_084527.1, read on the forward strand.
AAATAATGATCAGAGGTAGTTTATTTACTCAACTGCAGAGAGTACCAGCCATTTATTTGAGAAATTTCTTTTTCACACAGGCCTCATGAGATGAGTTGTTATTAAAAAAAAAAAAAAAAAAAAAAAGACAACAACTAAACTTGACATCACTGTACAATGTATCCTTTGTCTTGGATCAATTCGAGGAACACGCTGTGATACTGCTGTGATGTTGCATTGCATCCCACAGCGGAAATGCCCAATGTACCGCTTGGCACGTGGCTATAGTTAATTTAATTAAGAAGATTACATTTAACTTTTTGTATTTCAATCCAGAATATTTGTTTGATTAATTTAAAAAAAAAAATCACAATAAAAATGTTTTGATACTGTAAATAGAACATTTATATGTATTAAATATTACGTAATAATTTAAATGTCGTATTTTGTGTTTAGTGAAAATCCAAATTTATAGTTTATAATCCAAACAAACCAAATTAAATAATAAATGCTTTGCCGCGTTAAATAATATTCAATAAATTACATGTATTTCTTGTTTAATCAAAATGTTATGTAATTTTTGGTTTAATACAAAACATTTTATTAATTTCAACAATAGATTTATATATAAATTTATATATAAATTATATATGCATAAAAATTAATTACTTAAGTAATTATTTCTGTTAATCAAAAACAATATTTTATTTTGTCAATTCAATGTATTATAAATTTATATATACATATATTGTCAGTAATTCAACTTAACCCATGGTTCCACATTTTAATTTTATTATTATAATTTCTTTATTTTTTTTTCATTTTTAATGGCAGGGAAAAAATTTAGCGTTTAGGTGAGTGGGTATTAATAGAGTCACGGGCTGCATTGGAGCGCACACCACTATTTGAGGAGTCACACTGTGAAACACATGTAACCTTTTTAAAAAAAAAACATCTGACACCTGGCTTTCATTAGGGCAAAAATGTGATCACCAGTAAATTTTCAGTTTGAACAATCCTGCAAATTATAAAGCAATAACTCCCGTCTGCAAGAAGAAAGGGAGCCAAAAAGGCTCTGTTGGCCTTCTGAGAAAGATGACTAACATAACAAAGCAGGACCTCCTGGCTTTGTGAACTTCCTGTGGGGAAGTATTGAAACCAAATCAGGTTAGACCACATCTGCTGGCTCCATACGGCACGGATCGCTTTCAACGCGGTTCAAAGGGCAGCCTTTTTAGTCCCCCCCTTGCAAAAGTCGCGACGGGGGCAGCTGAGAACACGGTGCTAGCATTTCAGATTTACAAGCATACTTTTGGCTGGCTTTTATAGACAATTAAGGAGCACGCCGGCGATCTGGTGGCCATTTTGTTAAATTGTTTTAATTGTTACGGTACTTTCTGTGTGTCTCGTCAGTGGTGGGGAGCCCGGGGGCGGGCGATGTAACCACGAACTAACACCCGCAGAGGCTGGCCTCGCTTCCTTGTCGCAGTGGAGCTATAGGAACACACACAGGAAGGTGGGCACGCCAAATGACTGTACCACCATTTTGTATCCGTCCACCTCCACTATTTTTTAATGACTGTTAGGGGAAAGTAATCATGTGGCCAGACACTGAGAAACAGCAGACATTTTTTCTGGGGAGGTAAAAAATGCGCTATAAGAAAAAAACACTAATACAATGCCTTTAGTAAAGTCTGCATCTGAAAAATAAATGCCTTCCTCAAATAAATTCCTCCCTTTCATCAGGGCGAAAAAGCAGATAGTAAATGTTACTACTTCAGTTCTTAAACGCTATTGTTTACTCATGAACATTAAAGAGTTAACTGCTAAGCACAGGTGAACGCTGTTGCTAACCAAAACAGCAGCACCTAAAGATGAGGCCAGGTCCGACAAATAGATGGCTCCCTTTTACCATCAGAAAAAGAAAAACAACAACATTGTGTTATTAATTCAGTTCATTGACACTTTTGTTCACACACGTTATAGAGTTTGAATTTGAACTGTTGCAAACCAAAACAGCAGCACCTACCCACATGTAAACAGTCTCAAATTAATTGTAGTGTGAAGTCTTACTGCATGTTGTAAACGAGTTCCAATTGCAATTACGTCAGTTCACGGACGCTAATGTTCACACACGAACAGCAAACAGTTAACCGGTGAGACCTTTTGAACTCTTTTATTAAACAAAACAGGACCGCCCACCCCCCCCCCTCGACACAAAGGCGACCAGTCCAGGTTGTATCCCATCGCTTGCCCAAAGCCAGTTTAGACCGTCACCCTAATGAGGACAAGCAGGGGTGTCAACAGGGGGTTCTGTCTGACAGGGGACCCCAACAATGAAGTACAGTGAACCCCCGCTATTCGTGGGGCCAGACCGTGAAATACCAAAAATCCGCGGATAATTAATGCATTTAAAATGTTTTTTTGAATAAGAGGGTATAAACCCACAATAAGTGTTTTCGGGATTGCCCCCCCGCCCCCCAAAAAAAAAAGAAAAACAAAAAGAACAAAGAATACAAATTAAAAAGAAATAAATAATATTGATGAGAAAACTATAAAATAACCTCTGCCCCCACAACTGAAACTTCAGCCACCTCAGGCAAAACTGTCTAGAACCGCCACTGCATGTCCACCTCACTAACTTTGACCAGCCTGTCTCTTTGTCTGTTTTAACAGCTAAAAGTCATCTTTTGGGAGGAGCGAGGTCTCGAAAAACAAGCATCATGTTGTTTCTGCAGCTCCAGCTCCACTGGAGGAGAAAATATGAAAGGGGAGAAAAAAGTGGGCTTTCTCGCCCCCCTTTGGGCCCGCTGGGAACCGCCGAGACCGCCTCTGGATTAAGCCCCCGCCTTTAAACTCCAACAAGAAGGCAAAACTTCAAAAGAGCCCGTCGGCCGTCGGGGCTCCGCCCTCGCGCGCCCCGACGGCTTCACAAAGGATTTGCCGACGTTCGGGAATTCCGCCTCCGCTTCCTTTTATAGCAGCACCCCCACCTCCGTGGCCACGCCCAGCCGCACACAAAGTCCTCTGTGACGACACGTGGACTCCGCCCACATCGACAAATAAGGCTCGCTTGCCCATGTAGGGCAAACAATCGGCGCGCGAGTGCCCCTTTTCTCTTCCTTGTCGGGTTTATATGATCGGAGAGGCTCGGCGAGGCAGGTCGGAAGCGGTGCGAACATGGCCGAGCGAGTCCAGCAGCCTCCAGCCAAACGGCTCTGCTGCCGGCCCGGCTACAACCCGGCGTGTAGGCAGGGGCAGCGGGCTGGAGGAGCTCTGTGCGGCGGCGGTTCGGGCTCCGTCGCGGGGCAGAGCGGAAAGACCCACAACCCGGAGTCGCTGCTCGATATCGCGGCGCGCCGAGTGGCCGAGAAGTGGCCCTTCCAGCGGGTGGAAGAGCGCTTCGAGCGGATCCCGGAGCCCGTCCAGCGCCGGATCGTATACTGGTCGTTCCCGCGGAGCGAGAAGGAGATCTGCATGTACTCGTCGTTCAACGCCGGGGCCGAGGAGAGTGGAACTAGCGGGGACAATAACGACGAGACCCAGCTGCCTTTCTTGCGAGGTGTCACTCTGCTGGAGGGCGGCTGGGTGGACAACGTACTGCAAGTCGGTGAGTGCCAATCAGCACCAGTGCCAGACTTTTTTTTTCTTCTTTCTATTCTAGTGTAAACAATGCCGGGTATTTCCACGTAATAGTAGCCCACTTCTCCTTTGCCCCGAGCCCCCCCTTTGGAAGCTTATATAGCACTTTGTTCCTATTTTTCTGCCTTTGCAGCTCTCCCCCCACCAGCACCAACCGATCCACAGACAAAAGCACCCCTATATCTTTTCACCGCTGGCTAAATAGACAATATTTAGAAAAGAAGAGGGTGGGAGGGCTAGGGCGATTTAAAGCCACAGTGCTTCTATTTTGGTTGCCAAAGAGCCTTTCTGTCTTTCTCTTGTGTGTCAATGCCAGGACGTATGTGGCTGCTGGATGCAAATGATTCACCTAGTTTTATGACGAGGGAGTAGGAAATGTGGGCAAAGCAGCCCCCCCACCCCCCATCATATTTCACCAAGCGCGTTGGACTCGGAGCTGTCAATTCCACTCCACACCCTTGGAAGCCGTTCAGGATTCTAATCCCATTACCCTCCCCTGGTTCATCTGAATCTGAACGCATCCCGCAAACAAGATTTTATGCATGATCTTCCTCCTCCTCCTCCTCCTCCTCCTCCTCCTTCTTGGCTCGCTGTGCCTCCAAAGAATCTGCGTGCGGAGATGGCTGGAGCTCTTGTGGGCTTGGAGAATGTGCAGTGCACAATAGTAGCCATGGAGCAGGCAGGCAGACAGGCGGGCAGCTTTCCTCCTCCTCTCCTCTTCTCCTCTCCTCCGTCGCTGGCCTGTTTACCAGATTCCCCACTATTACACTCGTATTGGGCGCTCACACCCCAGGGTTGGGGCTTTGGGACCCGATTGAAGGCAGAATTAAGGATAGTTCTCCAAATGCCAATCATTGGACGGGAAATCTCTCTTTGAATGTTCTGAACTCCTGTTTCCAATGCCAGACCGTGTGGATGTACCCCCGCTGCCCGAAGCGGAAGAAGACGACCATGACTTCAGCTATAGGAAGTTGAGCTACATCAACAAGGACCTCCATTTTGGCAGAATGACTCTGTGCTGCATTCTGGTCAATGGAGCACTGGCATGGAATCAGAAGTTCAGAACATCTAAAGACGTTAAAAAAAAAAAAAGACAATTAATGGACTAGTTGATCAGTAATTTTCACAACAGTCCATCCAACGACACCTCGTCAGATGTCCATCCTGAGATGGGAGCACTTTCTGAATGTTCTGAACTCCTGTTTCCACGCCTCTTTGCGTGGATAGAACCTCGCTGCCCATAGCTGACGTCATTCGCCGAGTTTAGCCATCCGTGTTGTGTCAATTGCTTCAAGACGCGATGAACCCACAATCAATCGGAATCATTCTCAACAATCAATTAATAGTGTAATTGGTTACCATGCCTGTCCTTTGTCTATAAGTGTGTGTGTGTGTGAGAAGAAGAGGGTAGGCTGCGGGGTGGGGGTCCACGCATGGGTTTGCGTCCTCGTCTGCACGGGCTGTCAGTCTCATCCGCTCACAACAGAGGCAAGGATGACAGGCGAGCACGCAGCAGGAGGACGACGGCGTGTTATGCTGATTGCAATTTTCGCTCCAGTTTTTTTTTTTTAATTATTTATTTATTTTTTATTGCAAGCGGGTGAGGGATGTACTGTGGTTGGTGATAGAAAAGAAAGCCACGGAGGAGAGGAGGAAGAAAAAAATGATAAATAAAAGATGCAATCTACTCCAGGGGACAGGCAGCCACTGGAGGATGAGGGGCTTAAAAGCAGGGCAGCATGGGGTAGAGAAAAAGAGGGGGGGTGGTGGTGGTGGTGGTGGTGGTGGAGGGGGCTGTCAGCCACATCACACAGCACATGTATTGGCCCATCACACACACATATACAGTGGCCTGAAAAAAAGTGTTTATCCGAGTGTGTGTGCGCGCTGTCACAGGGGCGGGATTCATTGCTGATGATGAAAGACAGTAGCGCAATAGAATGGATGCTGAGGTTATTGTATGAGCGTGCGTGTGTGTGTGTGTGTGTGTGTGTGGGAGGAGGAGGCTAATATACTTGAATGGATCTGCTGTCGCCGTACTCCTCTCCTCCTCCCACAGCCATAAAACTCTCCATATTTGCTCCCCTAAGGCCAACTACCAGCCCCCAGTCTCCTGTGATTATTTATCTTTTTCTCAAAGACATTAATCACCCCCCCCCCCCCCCCCCATTCCCCTCTCCATCCATCCTTTAGTGTACATATATCAGACCGGTGGAGGTGATTGGAAAGAGGAAGAAGAGGGTGGGGTGGTGGTTGGCCGCGTTTCATGGGAAGAGCAATAGACTGGGTGATATCAGGGAAGCCCGCAGGAGGAGGGTGGGGTATTGAAATGGTGATTGCAGGAGAAAAAAGTAACGGATGGCGAGCGAGGGAGATGGATGACTCGCTCACTCCCCCCCCCCCCCCCCCCGTGCGTGTGCTCATCTGTTCCGACGCCAGCCCTCTTCAGATAAATATTCATACGGAAGCGTTAGCCGACGGTCCATCGTGCCGTGCAGCCAGTGATGAATATGTCAGGTGGGCTACCTGTGCTCTTAAGAGCTTCTTCATGTACGCTTTGCCGGCTAACAGCTTGGAAATTCGAGTAAAATGGGCTTGAAAAATCCAGAAGACTTAAATGATTAAAATAGCAAGCGTGATTTTTTTTTTTGTATTTTTAAAATTCTCCTTATAAATACAGTGTTCCTATTTGTTTGCGCCCTCACTTTATTGCTGTTTTTTTCCCCCCCCGTGGAACGTATCTGTCCCAGAAATCCTTGCTATGTGGTGGAAATCTGCGGTTTATAGCCATGGGATTTTACTGTATATTTACTTACTGTATTGCCCCCACGTTGTAAAGAAGAGCCATAGTAACAATGTACTTTTCAGCCATCTATTCACACGGGAGCTGCTGTCAGCCGCAGCTCACGTCCAGCCACTCACACGCCGATGTCACGCCTCCCCACTAGGGCCAGCCTCTTAAATGACACTCCAATACATACAGTATGTGCTCTATACAGTTTATGCTTGGAATTTTTGTGTTCACATGTTTAAAACACAATTAAAAAGTGTTTTAATAAGCTTCAGTGTGTTTAAAGGGTATAGAAGGGGTTCATCTATATTGTGGATTTAAAAAATACATATATATGTGATGACAACTCTTGCACAGGAAATGGAACTATATGCTAAAGTATACATGCAGGGTTTCCTCGGTTTAATTCCATTCCAGCGGCAGTGATGTAACCCGTATTCGTCAGAACACATCCACACTGTATCACTAGCCTATGCTTGCACAGTAGCACAGTCATTAATTACTGTAAATAGTTGTATAACAAAACACTCATAGGCCAAGAATATAAAACAAGTCAAATTAAAAACAATATATGGGACGCTTAATGAGGGTGCCTTCATGTGCCGTGTGGTCAGGTACTCTTACGCTGCTGCGCAAACTAGTTCATTGCGTGACTTTCGTAACCTTGAAACCTTGTAGGTCAGGAGCATCATAAACCGAGGACTCGCTGTCGTCGTGCTTATGTTTGCAATGTAAAAGAGAAGTGTAAATTTACTACAGTAGCAGAGACGTAGTACTAAAATTTTGAACCCTCATACACAAGGGTACATTAATCATGTATTTGTGGCTTTACGATTCATAAAGTCACAGATTTTTCTTTTTTAACCCTATCCCTAGCTAGTCATCGAAAACCTTTGCTTATATATATATATATATATATATATTTTTTTTTTTTTGCGCTCTGTTTGGAACACACATCAAAGCCCTTAATAGGAATTGGTGTCAAGGAAGTGTGTTGATCGACACATCTCTACTGAGAGACAAGCTTTGATTGTCGGGGAGGAACTAAGTTTCGCTTGGGTTGTTGGTGGAAGTTAGGGTGAGTCTTTGTTGCTTGGGTATGAATTTGCGCATTTCCGAGCATTTTTTTTTTCTCATCATCATCATCTGTAAGCCACTTATATTTAAGGGTAGTGTTGAAAGATGAGTTTGAAATGATTTTTGAAGTGTTTTGGGATCATAGACCGGACCATCGCAAAAAAAAAAAAAAAAAAAAAACCTTCAAAAAAAAAAACCCATCAGAATTGGTAAGTCAACCCCGCGCAATTGAACGATTGGATATCCCTGAACAGTGAGTCGTTCTGTGCTGGACATACAGTATATTGTACTTAATCACATTTATTAAACAATTCAAATATATATTCATAGTTAGAGAAGAATCAGGTTGCTAGAGAAAGAGGATGTGGGTGAGAATAAAAGCGAAAGTGTGGATATTTTAAACGAGGCTTGCCCGCTTCGGTCACATTTTGGCCATAAGCTTCAACTTTTTCATCCGCAGGTACATTATAAATTATAAAAATAGTATTGTTGTATACTTTATAATGTATTCGTATGGCTTGGTGCGACGCGGCGGCCTTTCCGCGTCTCGTTCCCTTAAAACCCGGAAATGTGTTTTAATCATGTGTGAAAGCTTTTGTGTGTTTTGATTGGCTAGTTGCTACATCGCGCAACTATGATTCATATTTTGAATCGCCGTAAAGTCATTGGCCAACTGATCGGCCGCAAGTGAAAATAGTTGTAGAACCCCGCATACTGTACGAGAGTTCATCCGGGTTCGGCCTCATCGCGCTTTACTCTATTCAAAATACGCGAGGACGTACACTTGGTGCACGTATTGCCAACTAATGGCCTGGAGTGCACATTACAGCGTTTTCAATCGTTTGCGCAGGTCTATCTTTACTAGGTGGTTGTCGTTTGAATGTACGCTGAATGAAGATCATCCCTGAACGGCCTGCGTTCCAGCTTTGGCTGTCGTATCCATGCAAAAAGGTTCCGAAAACATCCGCCTCTTCGTAGCTTCTGTTCCGCGCCCCCCTCCCCCGACAACCCCCTCCGCCCTTGTGTAAATTAACCTTAGCGGCTCTTCGTGGCCGAAAAGGAAGGCTAGCATTATGATGCCCCCGTCCTCTAATTATAGAAGTCTAATCCTATGGCTTTGGCGAGGCATGACAAAGCATGTTTCCACTTCATTACCCTCCTTCCTGTTTTTAGTCCTCCAGACTGGGTCAAGTTCATCCCCTCTTCTCCCATTCATCTACTGTCCTCCTCCTCCTCCTGCTGCTGACCCCTCGCGCCTGTATTTCTTCTCCGCAGCCCACCCCCTTCTGTCTGTCTCCGGGGCTTTGTGCCCGGAGGTAAAAAACACACACGCAGATATACATACACCATGCCGCCTCCTCCTTACTATCCTGTTACCGTAATGTCCCCAAGGAGCGACAGACATAGTGATGCCTGGCATATGTCGCTCCCTGCAATGTCATTAGGCCGCATGCTGCCTCTTTCCCTTGTTAGGCAAATTCCTCTTATGGAAAAAGACGTGTCATTTTTATCAAGCAGCTGCCCCAAATTTGAATGACTTGGCTTTTTTTTTTTTTTTTTGTGTTTTCTTTTGTTTTTTTTGTTGATAAACTTAGACTAAAATAAAAATAGAAAGTGCCCGTAGTGGCTCGTCTGAACCACGTCGCCTTACAAATATCGCTCGGTAGCAGTGGTGCCTGTTTGAGTGTGAATGTCATCCTGCTCCGGTTCAATTTATTTCTGCCAGGGTGTGTGTGTGTGTTTGTGTACGTGTGTGTGTGTGCACGTGCGCGTGTGTGTGTGTGTGTGTGTGTGTGCCAGCTCGTAACTCAGGTTAATTTGCTCACGCTCGGGAGATTCTTAATGAGGGTTCTGTGTCATCTACTCCACTCTCAATTTCTTTTTTTGTATTGTATCATGATGTCAGTCAAGTAACAGTCACGCAGGTGGTTCCCTGTTGTTGTTTCCCCCCCCCCCCCCCCCCCCCCCCCCCCACGTTTTGATGCTGCCACTGTGGTGATAAAGTTGGGGTCATTTTTATATACAGTTAAGGCCGAAATTTGTCATAACCTGGACAAATTTTGAATTAAAGCTACTTTGTAATGGTGGGATGTCTCTCGTATTTAGCTACTAATGACACAAGAAAGTGGCAAAGAAGTTACATTTAGAGTTTAATTTGAATTAAAATATTTTTGTAATTTTTTTTAACATTTTGTTAAATTTCCTTATATATACAGTCTTTGTTAGTACATATCGCATCTCTATTTATAGCTGCTAGGAATTCTCAGAAAACAATAAAGATAATAAAGATTTTTTAAATTGAAATCTCAAAACACAGGGCTGCACAGTCGTGTAGTGGTTAGCACGTCACCCTCACAGTCAAAAAGTTGTGGGTTTCAATGTAGACAAGATTTTTGGACATGCAATATCAAGCAAAACATGGAACTTAAATACGATTGGCTTTTCTACAGCTGTTTATTCCCAATGACGCATTCAATGCGGCTTGGTATTCACAGTTTCCTGTACAATTTAAAGACGAGCTGGCCCCGTACAGTGGAAAAGTGGCAAAATAATAGAGACCCAATTGATCTGCATCACTTGAGTGATGATAAAAATTCTCCTCCATTGTTGTTATTTGTTCCAAATGAGGCATTAGAGGCGCCATGGTTTTTGCTGTTTCCTGTATAATTTTTAAACTTGTCCTGAGCAGTGGAAAAGTTCTGAAATAGTCTGCCAAAATAGTAATAATGCTATCCAATGCAAGATCTTCATCATTCTGATATTATCATATCCCTTCTGAGAAAAACATGTCTGCTTACCGTGGCCACCAAGTAAATACAAGAGACCCTCGTTTTCCTCAAATTGTTTGTTCAGTGATTAGTGGAAGTACACTAAGTGTCAAAATACTCCTAAATTAACTGCTAAAAGATGCATCAAAATACACACTACCTTGTCCAAGATAAGAATTCCTACTTTTAATTGACACTATCAGAGGTTTTCATTTAAGGATAGGTTTATTACTGCTACGGCTCGACATTTCAAACATTTCGTCCACAAAGGTGCAGAATTTATGATGCGCAAGGTGCGCAAATCTTGCACAAGCACGTCGCTCGCCAGATACCGTCAGGCTGAGGTGGCTGAGGGTTTCTTTGTCTGCATGTGTTTATGTGTGGGCTGTTTTCAAGTGTGGGTCGATCTGGATCTCAGGGTTTCTTCTTCTTCCTCGTTGGTGTCGTCTTCTTTTTCTTACAATGGCTATCAAAAATAAGCCCACATATACAGCGCCTGAGCGACAGCTCAACAAGATGCTGACACAATATGATTCCGAACCTTTGGGAAATGCCTTTCATGTTATTCTAAATTAAAGGCTGTTGAGTCATTTCATGTCTTTTGAGCCATGTGCGCATATGGGGAACTAGCGAATGCAATCTGTAGAAATTGCGCGTAAATGCCAGAAAGCAGGCACTCAACTGAAATGGTGTGGAATTAATTGAAGTGGTGAATGTGAGACTTGAAATAGGAATGGTTTCAATCAGTATGTTTTTATTTGTCAATTTTATTGTGAAAATTGGGGAATTTGGAGAATGGGAATAGTTACCAACATGTCTTGAATAATGAATAGTGTTGTCACAATACCAAAATTCGGACTTTGATACCATGTCTGCGTAAAATACCTCACTTTCGAGACTGAAAACAAAAAAACAAAAAAACCTAAAGCATCAGTAAAAACAGTGGAATCGTAGTTGACAAAACATGGAACTTCAAATTCTGAGTATATTTAGTAATTCAAAATAATACTGGGCAGTGGAGGGTATTAAATTAAATTATCATATACACTATATGTAATTTCATGCCTTGTTATAGAGACCAAATGATGTGTTTTAGTTGAACGCTTTGGCGATTAAATGTACTGTGCAATGTTTAATTTCCTTTGTTTCAGTAGTCAGACTCAGAGAGCAAACTTGAGCGAGGACTTGTATCATACGGTGGATTAGATTATTTTTTTCCGCCTCTCTTTTCATAGCTGCTTCAGGTGATGTTGTTGTGTTAGCCCTAAGTCACTGAATAAAGTACGCTACAGTCTACCGGAGCGCTCTTGACCGACCTTCTTTTTTTTTTTTCACGTATAATAACGTACATATTTTACAGGAGTGACAAATAAATGGCTTGACGCAAGCACACTTAGCCACTTTTTTTTGCCAAAGATGTTTGCTAATTGACAAACTGTGCCAAAGTACCGGGACTAAAAATATGTTCACATGTTTTTTTATTTTTTTTTTAGATTTTTTATTTTTTCCGTGTGAGGTACCATGCAATCCTAGTCCTGAATGAGTTGAACAATTTGAAGTTAGAATGGTTTAAACTGGTCAATATAGAAGGAAGAGGGAAATATGTTAAATGTGTCTTAGTTTGGATATTTTATTGTGAGAATTTTAGGAAGTTTCCAAGATGTCCTGAATAAATTGAACAGTTTGAAACTGGAATGGTTTGATTCTAAAATATCTCTAGAATTTGGGAAATATTTCGTAAAATTTTCTGAATTTTACTGTGAAAAGAGGAATTTTGAGAATGTGGGAATTCTTCAAACGTGGAAAGTAGATATATAAGCTGCACAATTTGAATTTGGAAAGATGGGCAACTTTTTTTTTTGTTCGATTTACATTCACTTCAGTGGGGTTTTTTTTTTTGGGTGGTGGAAAATGTTTTGGTATGCGGAAAGTAATACCCCTAGTGTCCTTAATTTTGTGACTCTTGAAGTTTATGTGGTTTGAATTGGTGGAGTAATGCAGAAGGAGTAGAACTGGCAGAATAATAATAACGAATGCTCTTCAGCATTTACACAATAACCCTCCCGCTGCCTCGAAGGTGAGCCCAAATCCCGGATTGCGGGTCTACTCCTAGCCCATGTGACTAACCCTGGGCTTGTATCGTCATGGAAACATGGCTGAGCCCGGAGCGAGTGTAAACATCTGGCTGACCGTGAGGGACGGCGAGGGGGCAGCGGCTGCATTCATGTGAGAGACGGTCTTTAGGGAAACAACTCTCGCTCTCTCTCACTCGCTTGCTGCTTGTCTGACATTCCTGCTCCAAGAGTGAAGGTCACTTTAGCATGTTAGCATGTTTGCGCTAGGCTGTACAGTAAAATGCACAACTTTTAGGCCATGACTAGCTTTGTTGTTTTGACTTTTTTCATCGTGCAGCCGTATGCTTTATTATAGTGAGAATCTGTCAATATAAACTTCATTTTCACCCTAGCGGCCCTTGCTCTCGTCTTAAATACAGTTTTTGTTATTGGCATTGGGGATTTGTCAAATCCGTCACCGAAATATAAAAAATAAACACATTCTGATGTTAGCTTACCTTGTTGCTGTGCTTTAGCTGCAGTACTGTATTATAGCCGCAGTCTCCTCTTGAATGAAGTTTGTCTCATTGGTTGGGAAGATATGTCAAATTCGTAGCTGAAATATATCTAAAAAAATGAACATATGCTAACTGCTGTTGTTGTGCCTGAACCCGAGTATGCCTAATATTGCCTATTATGTTCCATAGTCTCCACTTTGCTGCAGTGGCCCTTAGTCTCCTCTTGATTAAAGTTTGTCACATTGATGGTGACAATTTTTCAAAGTCATCAAAAGGACAAAAATGAACACATAACAATGTTAGCTTCCTCGATTGCTGTGCAGTGATATACTCCATAGTGTTGACTTTCCTGCAGCGAGGCTTAATTTCCTCTTGAATAAGGCTTGTCCTATTGGTAGGGAAGATTTTTCAAATTTGCCGCCAAAAATTAAAAAAAATCGCACGCACCTGGTAACTTACCACATTGTGCGTTTGCTTTAGACAGTGCTTTATTATACTCCACAGTCTCCACCTTGCTGCAGCGATCCTTTTTCTCCCTTCTTGAAAAAAACTTTGTTGAGAAGATTTGTCAAATTTGTTTCTGAAATGTCAAGAATATGCCATCATTCGTTGCTTGGATCAAACAGCTGCACACTGAAGTAAACCTAGATTTCCACTTTCCGCCGTTTCTGTTTGTTAGCTCGTTTTATTCCGACTGATGTATTCAATGCAGGCTGGTTGTCACGGTTTTCTGCTGTACATTTTTAAAGCAGAGAGGAAAAAAGTCACGCCCGTACTATGCAGTAGAAAATCTGCAAATGGAACCAACCGCCACTCTTTTTTGATGACTATTTCACTATTTTCCCAACAGCTGCTTACTGTGAAGTGAGTTGAATTGAGTTTGTTGGTCAACCGCCGTGAACCAGGAAGTTGACTGATAACGTAAGACGTGGAACAACAAACACAATTATAGCAGTCCACTTTTATTATTTTGTTTCACTTTTTGGGGGAAGCATTTTAAGCCTTAGTAGTGGTCTGCCTATACTCTGTGACATACTAATTATGTATGGTCATTATGGCATTGCTAAAACAGGTATTTGCATATTGTGTGTGTGTTTATGTGTCTTGAGAAGAAAAAACATTTTGTGTGTGTGCGGTGTCTCGAGTGTGGCAATTATTCTCATTATCGTCTTCCAATCTCCTGGTTATTTTGGCAACTGGCTTTAAAATGATAATTTGCCACATTTTTAAAATGTTTTTTTATTTTGTCTGTGTGTGTCCAACGAGCAATCAAAACAGAATCGCTGCCATATGTGACAAGATAAAAAAATTTAATAAAAAAAAGAAGAAGTCATTTTTGTCTGGAAAAGCATCAGAAAGGAGGAAATGGGTGATCAAACGTGTCCCTTTACAGCGGCCCTTTTAGTCCCCTGCACACCAGACGGTCCCAGAGTGTGTGTGTGTGTGTGTGTGTGTGTGAGTGTGTCATGGCCCCCCACTCCAAGTGAATCACCCCTACTTCCAAAAAAACCCCCACATAACCCCTCCTCCTCCAAGTTCTGTTTTCCACACCCAGTCATAACTTCTCTTTTCTCCGAGACACGCCACTGGACGCTCCTTCTGCCATCAACGGAGTCCAAATGTCTCTGCCCTATTTTCAGTCTTTCCAGCCCACTGGTGCCAGCCCCCCTCCACTCGTCTCTCCCCCCGATTCCCTTCCCAGCCTCAGACATGGCTGTTTCCTCCTTAAATCACCAAAGCCAGCCTTTCCTCAGTACCACACTCCAGATGTAGCTTTTCAAAATTACCCTTCACACTAACGCATTTTCAATCCGCCATATCACTCTGTGTGTGTGTGTGTGTGTGTCCTGTTAAAATAAACCAGCTAAAGTAATAAAGCTCCTGCGTGAGTTCCTTCCCGGTCCCCCTCACCCGCCCCTTTTCCAGCTCCACTTGTCTCCGCTCCCAGACTGTGGCTGCTCGCCTTTGCGTCAGCTGCGAGACTCTGTCTAGGAATCCACTGGTGCTCCTCTTCTTCCTCGCTCCTCCCCACGAGGAAGGAGCAAGGCAGGCAGAGCAGCTCAAAGGCCCTACTAAATCCACAGTGACAGCGGCCTATTAAAAGCCATTTTTTCCCCTATTTCATTTAATGACTTTTATTGCCACGCTGCCCTTCGATTGGGCAATAATAACAAGGGAATGCAGCACTCAGCATTCTCCTATCTGATGCTCACATTATTTATTTATTTATTTTTTTGCTTCTCTCTTTTTAATGAATTCCTCTTTGCACCGATGGGCTGCTGAAATAAGCACAAAGCGGTGTGCTTACTGCGGCGAAATGTTCAAATGTATGGATACTGTATGCTTGCGATTGTATGAAGGGCCATTTTGTGTACAGTTCAACATCTTAAGACCGAACACAGTCCTGTGAACTGACATTTTAACATTCTTAAACTGTTGTCCAGTAGTAAAAATCAGGTAAGCACTGTATTAAGATGTTAAACGTTTTTTAATATACTTCATGTTAGTGAAAAAGACACATAAAAAACAGTAAAACACTTAAGTTTCACAAAACAAGCACAAAATGCCGAAGAAAATGCAACAACATCCTTTGGTGCTCCCTGTTGAAGGGCATAATAATAATTAGATGATCATTAATAGTTGATTTTGTGGAATTTATTAACTTTAGTCGGAAAGCAATTGAGTGCACTACTTGGCTGCAACCAAAACAGGCTTTGTTGATTTGGCCTTTACTAGTTTGCTGTCTAAAGAAGAGCAACATGACATGACAGGACACGGGCACAGCCAGGTCTATAACATTCAGAGACAGTATGTTTTTGTTTTGTTTTGTTTTTTTCAATCATCCTGCATGTGGGAATCTCTCTCGGAATGATCTGAACTCCTTCTAACTCTGTGACCGGGTGTTGTATTCGAGGAGTTGAGTTAGTCTGGACAAGTTTGCTGTCTCAATAATTGCCACAAGTGCCATTTATTTTTAGTCTAAACACTATTAATGTCAAAGCCAAACTGTATTCAGAGCGGCACTAAGTTTTTTTTTTTTACTGGACGCACAGATTAGCATTAGCTTCTGATAAGCGGCATGCAGCACTTACTTGATTGCACGGTGACGGTATGGACGCAGTCGGGGTGCGATCATATTTGATGTGTCCATGCGCCACATACACGAGACTAATTGACGATAGGCAGACATAAAATTCACACACACACCCGTTTTTAATAATAAGGTACAACCAACAAAGAACAGACCAACAAAGAACAGAATTTAGCAGGGATTTAAAGAAATTTAAATATATGTTCGTGTATGGTAAGTAAAAAATATAATCTAATTATGCTAAAATAATTTGTAATTAATGCAAAGTGGGACACATCCTATTATTAACAGTTATATGCAGTAGACTCCCGCATTAATTACAAATTATTTTAGCATAATTAGATTATATTTTTTGCAGTAGACTCCCGCATACTCTGGCGACCCCCGCCGATTGAAAGTTTATCCCCACTTATTAAATTTTCAACTTATTTTTTTTTGTAATAAATAAAACAAATTTTGTTTTGTCCCCCCGTTGCAGTTATAATTGGGGTCAATTATCTGCGATGACTGCAAAGACTAATGTAATTTGGCAGCATGGTGATGAAGTGCTGCCTTCGTAAGGGAAAATAGAATCCATTCTGCGGTTGCTGGGCCTTGCGTGTATTTCGCATTTCCCAGTCACATTTGTTTTGCAGTCTGGGCGCCAAGTCCTGCCTCCCCTAACGCAGCCCGTAATTGCCATGGCAACAGAATCTGTACAAACCACTGAACGAGCAGTGAGCTCTGGCCGCCCCCTGGAAATGGGCTCATTTCAGCAAGACAAAACATAGTTTCTAAACTGTGCTATAATTCTTAATCTTTTGGAATTTTGACCCAAGCATGCCACAGATATGTTATTAAAACACCTGGTAACTGTTTTAAGTTTGGGGGGGGGGGGGGTGTTTTAAGTTTGGGGGGGGGGGGAAATCACAATATATCTCCTTTAACACTGAACAGAGGCTCTCTGTGCAGGTTGATCAACATCTGTTTCCTTGCCAGAAGCAAAACTGCTTTTCCTGAGCCCAAAGGCGACAAACAATCATCTCTCGGTCGCACGTGTGTGTACATAATTGGTGTATATTTTTTCGTAAAGAGCGGAAAGTTACCCGCCGCTGTCCCACAATAATATCCCTGAAGCTAAAATGAGAGACAGTTGGCGACTCTCGACGTTTACCTTAGCGCAAAGGGCTCACCAAGAGTGTGTTCGGCGAGGCCAATACTAAAAGGTGAGGCATGTAAATGATAAGTGGGTGGATGACATTCCCGTCTGTCTTCATTCCCACGCTATCTCCTTTCTGGTCCTGCACGCACATACATGCTTCTTAGTGAATTTTTTTGTTTCTTTTTTTTTTTTTTGTCTTTGTTTTTCTTTTTTTGTTTTTTTTTAGCCGCACTCTGGTGCCGGGGCGCCACCGCCTCGGCGCCTTGGAATAAACAAACGCCAGCGATGAGGGCTTACCTGCCGCTGACCTCTATCACGCAAGCGCAGGAGGAGATAGGGGTGTTCTTCTCCTCGAGCTGTCCCAGCGTTGACCTCATCGCTTTACCGCCTACACCACCCGGAGGGATTTACTAAAGCCAAAGGGCAACATGGTCAGACTGTCCCCCCAGTGGCCAATTGCTCTACTTAGACCGCCAAGCTGTCATTATTGTTTTCCAATAAACAACCGAGCTGGCATTTTGCATGCAAAGAGAAGCAGTTCTTCTACCATATTGGCTTTTGAAGTCTTTTTGCTGGAATAGAAATGCAATGAGGAATCTTAGCCAGATTTAGGGATAAAGACTGAAATCAGTTTACAGTGAATGCCCTTTTTTTTTTTTTTTTGCAGGGATATGTTCTAGACCCACTCCCAAAAGGTGAAAATATACATGTCTATCAAGAGCGTTCTACCCCCCCCCCCCCCCCACATGCTTTAAACACTTTATTAAAACACACTGCCACTATTCAAAGAATTCCTTATTGCCTGTTCTCACTCTGCCGCTCACACGATTCTTCAAATCAGAGGCAAAGCGTGCATACTTTTAACTGTTTGTCACTCCCCGTTGAAGTTTACTGTATTAGTCACTTAAAAGGAGAATTAATCAATGTCTATTTAAACACCAAAAAGTTGCAACAAACCACATAATTTGGCTCATGAAAGTGTACTAGCTTAATGCGAACATTTAATGTAAAACACCATAGACAGGCTAGTGGAAATTAGCAAAGATGTTACGCTGATTCTAAACATTCAAATAACTGCTACCGCAACACATACATTTTCTCTGGTCAGGGAACAACGTATAGTAAAGTGGCAAATTGTACTGGTCAGCATTTTTTTGGCACAACACGGAACTACACGGAAGGTGAACATTCCGGTTTGTCTGACAACGGTTATTCTATAAATCATGTAGACAACAAAACATTAGTAACTCATTACTTGGCACCTAAAATAAAATTTCCCATTTTTGTTGATGCCAGATGCTAGGTAGAATTCATGGGGCTCTCTTGTAACTGCCCTGTAGGCCGATGGAAGGAAAGATGATCTTCAGTTGACACCATGTCTGCCTGACAGTTCTGAGGTTCTGGGTTAGAATCTGCGTAGCATGTTCTTCCCCGTGCTTATGGTTTTTGTCTTTCATCCCACATTCCAAAAATTGTTTGGTTACTTGAAGGTGCTTACCGTAATTTCTCGTATGTAATGCATATTCCCCCCCCCCAAATTGTTTATTTCAAAAGTCAATAGTGCGTATTATACATGGGTATAGGGGGAAATGGGGGGGGGGGAGGGGGGGGAACTTTAACATTTTATAAATGGATGCTGCCATATAGAGGTTATGAAAAGCTGTATATTTTCATTCCAAAATTCCACCGCCACCTAGGGGTTATGAGAAAGGTGTACAATTTCATTGTAATACGCCATCGACATCTAGAGGTTATGAAAAAGTGTGGCCTATACTTTCATTCCAATATGATGGGTACGTATGACTGCATATATGTACAGTTGTGCTCATAAATTTACATACCCTGGCAGAATTTGTGAAATAATTGTTATTTTTTAAATACAACTGATGACTGAACAACAACCATCATTAATTTCTTTATGGTTATGTTTTGTTTAATGATAATGCTTTTGTGAAATACTTGACAGTTTAATTTGACTCCCATTGAAATAAAATTAAATGTTTTTTACCTGGCCCTTCATGTTTTGGACTCATCTTACAAATTCTGCCTGGGTAATCAAACATATGAGCACAACTTTGTGTTTTTCCATTTACTAAATAAAAGTAGGGCTATGAATTTCAAAATAAGAGCAAGTAAAGGAAAAGAAAGTATTACGTGTTCAAATAGTGCTGAACTTCAGAATAATTCTTTGAAAAACTAACAAAGTACAGATAATACTTCGTTTTGATCATATGGGTAGAAGCAAAATCATGCATTGTAAAAATGCATTATAAATAGGTAGAAGGGTTTTCCAGAATTTTGAGGTCCACTTTGGGGGTGCATATTATACATGGGTGCGCATGAATAATTTCGAGTGTTCGAAATTACGGTAATTGTCAGCTGGGATAGGCTCCTGCTCTTCCACGACCCTAATGCTCTTCTGTATTAAATATAAAATGCATGTCTGCAATAAAAATGGGACTGCCCGCTGCCTCTGGTGAGCCACAGCCTCCTCTAATAGATAATAGATGTTTAGTGTTTTTTAATGGAGAAAAAAAAGATATAAACTAGAAATGAAGTAGCATTTATAGTAGATGATTAAAAAGTAGCTCACAGCGCCATAAATTCAGTCAGAGGTCTAATTAATGAAAATAAACTAGCTCATGGGGAGTCGTTTTTAAAGGTTTACGGTGTAAACAAACAAGCAAAAACGAGACTATTTTCCCCCACTGTTGGTCAAAAACAATGTTGTGTAACAGGTCCAAGAAACAGGGTATTTTTCTTTTTTTGTTGTTGTTGTTGTTGCCCCTACTCACTCCCTGCCCAGCAGGATCCAGGAGCCATGTGAGCTATGTGGGGAAAGGGTGGCGGTGGTGTCGGGAGGCCCAGAGAGCGCGACGGTGCCTCTGGCTGCGCCTGGTGCAGCGATGTCAGGCCGCTATGGCATTCGAGGCGTGAGCTCTGTGGCGAGTCGCTGCTGAAAACAAGAGAGGGAGAGGCCGTCCTGGTATGAGAGGCAGCCACGTGGATTGTTTCACTTCAGTCTTGCTTCAAAGGGACATTTGTACCCACGCCGTTTTTCTTTTTCGCAGCCTGGTCACACCAACATTTTGAAAATGGGTCTTAGGGGCTAAATTCACACGGCCAGTGTTACATTACGTGTACATTTCAAGTGACACATCTGATGGCACTGTGTATCATAGAAAGTCAGCAAACAACTACTCCTGTTTTCATAATTTAATGGTATATGCACCCTCCGATGTAGCAAGCATATTAACAACATATTTAATGGCCTGTGCTTTTGCTGTAGTTGTCATTCACCGTGGGTGTTGTTGTATTCATCATGGGTGACTTTCGGGTATAAGCATGTGTGTAAATGTCATCGAATGGTTTATTTCAAAGACATTGTTCTGTCTGTTTACACTGTCCCTTAGGCAGAAATCCGATTCATGTGATTTGTATCAAGACTTGGAAGAGGCCCAATTCCGATATGAGGATATCCAATTCCAATCCAGAATTCGTGTCCCTCCCCTCATTATTTTATTTTTTTTTTAAATTAAATCTTTAAAACAAGTAAATTTAACTTGCATCATAACTCAAGAGATAAATGCGGAAAACACAGAGGACCCTTGTAGTAGCCTTTGTGCTTACAAGGTAGAACATAAAACAATGACCGCACCAACAAAGCCTCTAACGGAGTCTCATTAATAACATATGTCAAAAGCTTGAAACTAACACAGACAAGTGTTTTGACATCGCCAACTAGTGGCCTGGCATGCACATGCACATGACATCATTATCCTCTTTATGCTGAGGTTCCCGTTTTTACTGGGTCATTTTATGTAAACGTTCCTTTAATTATTGCTCTTTATACTCAACCCATCGTTTTTATTCCTCATCTCTAGCTCCTTCTAATCATCCCGTGTGTCTCTTTTCCTCCCTCTCCATTTTATATGCTCTTAGAGTCTCCATTTCTGCGCTTCTCAATTTTCCCTCCGTTTCATTTCCCAAGCCGGGCAATAGAAACTCATATCTTATTTACACTGCCCCTATCTAGATACAGCATGTTTCCATAATACTTCCTGTGTCCAGTCTCCCAGAGGATGGCTTGCCTATGCAGCTAGCTCGCTTCCCGATCGGCATCTCGTTCCCAGTTGGAGCGTGTGCGCATTCCGACCTCAGGGCTATCTGCTGCTACATTTAGAAACTGTGTTTACCGATGTCTAGAATTAGGAGGAACAGCACTCGGCCTATTTGCTGTGATGCCGCTCTCTTGAGTTTTCCCGGCGAGTCCTCCCCTTTATGTTTTACATGCTTCACTCGGGCAAACAACATCATTGCATCTTTAATGTTTGGTCCTTGCGCTCAATGAATGAGCATGTTCTTGGACAGTTGTGTTTTTGTTCGTTGGTGTCTGAGATTTTCACAAGAATTTAGTAGGAAATGGTACAAAATGTTGCAATCATAACCGGACTGGATTTTCTTGTCACATTAGCATCGCCGCACACATGTACAAACCAGGGCTGGGTATAATAATAGGTCAATTAACAGATTATTATAATACCATTGATTGTGTTGAGGCGATTAATGGTTTCTTGAGGTAAATGAGGCTGAATGGATTCCAGTACTTCCCTAAAAATAGTGAGCCCTGCTGCATCACGCCCTTGAATGCAATTTTCTGGGGTCTATTTCCAACTGTTTAGGACATGTTTCCATCATATTCACTAAGGTTGGATTGACATTGCATAGTTCAAGTGACACAATTCCGATTTTTATGCTCTCAAGTGGGACAATTGGGATATGCATCATGGACGCTTAAATCGAAAATGGAATGGAGTCAGATATCTTCAGATCGGTAACAAGCATTGTCCAAATGTGGATAAAAACACACTTTAAATCTAAATTAAACAATTAAATATGGTCTTAATATATTACATTGGAGGTGTGTCCCTCATTAATGAGCAAAATAATTGCTAGCGTAGTAATTTGGAGGTTGCTCACATTTAAATCCGTGGATGATTCGTCAGCCCAGGCCAACAAAAGTGTATGTACTTGTACATGAAATTTATCCACCTGAAATGTACATGGGAAAAGACAGTAAAACAAATCATATACAAGCATTAAATTGGAATTGGGCACTTAGCTCTGCTGTGTAAATCCGCAAACCTTTTTGTGCAAAATCTGACCAAATTCTCACGAGAAGCAAAAGCTTTCATGTCTGCTTCGATTTGTAACCTTGTTTACTTGAGTTGCTGTCATCAATAAACCATTGACCTTGTTTTATACAGGTAAAGTGCTTGTCGACTGCTTGTCTTTATGCAATATTCAGCAAGTGTGTCTTCTTTTGTTGGGTACGGAAAGCATTCCTGCATAGTACGTCAGTGTGCTAAAACTGGGCCATCAATACTAGTGTGGACATATTTAATAGACACTAAAATATGTTGCTTTTTATTTATTTTTTTTGCTGCTGGAAACCTCCACTGGTTTTAACACGCCTTGTTCTACTGGGCCCCGGCCATGCTTTTTCTGCACGACCGTACACGACTTTCAACAATGGCAAAGAGCCATTGTAGTGATGTTGACTGTTGGCCGCCACAGTGGCATTTCCACCCTGTCTGTCTGCATTCTTGCCCAGAACCTCATATCTGGCTGCCTGTCTGTCTCTCTGGCTAGCGATAAGCCAAGCTATAAGCCAGCTAGCCGTTCCCTCCTGGGCGGGTACGTCAGCTCACCTCCTAACCCTTTCACAGACACTGACAGGCCGCCCCGGCCCGGGGAGACGTGGGTAATGGGCGTCTCTGATGTACAGCCGGACTCGATTGGAGCGGATGGCAGACGCACGCCTAAAATAACAAAAGGAAGAGGGGAGGGGGACGAGTGAGGGAAAGAGCGAAGCGATCGATAAAGCAGGGGACACATGGCCTAATAAAGATTTATTCCCTTTTTTTTTTTTTTTTTTTTTTTTTTTTTAAACCTCCTCGCCGCCCGCCTTGGCAGGAGAGAATTTGATTAGCGGACTTCTTCTCCCAGGGCACCCCTGATTGCATGTGCACGCCCGAATCTGCACCCCTCCCTAGTGTGTTTGTGCGGAGGACTGAGGCCGATTTTGTGTCGTTTGTTCCATGAGCCGTGGCACGGGCAGCTGCAGCTGTGTCCTGGCCTAGCTCTTTCGCTGTCAGCTAATATTTAGTTAATCTTTGGTCTGGGACCTACGGGATTGGCCGGAACTCCTGGTGCCCCATCCATCTCGCACTGATCTATATTCCACACTGGATGCCTGCACCATTAAGCGGGACAGAGGGTGGGGGTTGGGGGGAGCAAAATGGGGGATGCGATGGCAGGGAAGCTGTAGAATGAAGAAGAAGGGACAGATGGGTGCAGGAAGAGGCAGGAGAGTGATGGAGGGCAGGTAATACAGAGCCTGGAGAGGGGGAGTCTACCTTTTTAGTGTTTAGCTTTGTTTCCACTAGGCGGTATGGTTTGGGGCAGAACGGTGCCGTAATGCTGAGCACATCTGCCTCACAGTTCTGAGCTGCAGGGTTCATATCTTTCCGGCCTTCCTGTTTGGAGTTTGCATGTTTTCCCCAGTGTTCCGGCTTCCTCCCACATCCCCAAAACATCCATGTTAGGTTATTTGAAGACTCTAAATTGTTCTTAGGTGTGAACATGAGTGCGTCTGCTTGCTTGTCTACGCTCTGCGTTTGGCTGGCAACCAGTCCAGTGTGTACCCCTGCCACTCGCTAGAAGTCAGCTGAGATACCCACAACCCTGATGAGGACAAACGTGCTCAAAAACTTGGATGTGCTTGTTTGTGCAGGATATAGTGTCTCTGTGTGAAAGCACTGTGTAAATCTCCTGAAGCAGGTATGTTGCAGGATATCGGTGTTTAAAGAGGGCTAGTACATGACATGGAACTGACCTGTATGCCATGACACATGACCTATCCTGGTTTAATTAATTGCCAAATTACATAGTTGATGGTAAGGTGTAATGATGTCTATTAAGGAATCTGACACAGCTATTGTCATCACTCCTACGCATCCTTAGGGGGGAAACCGAAGGGCTGATTAGGGTTTACGTGACCCAACCACTTGGTGGAAACATTGATGATAAACCAGTTCGGTACACTATTTGTTTAGTTTCCATTGCCACTCGTTAAAAGAATAATATCCAACCAACCATTCTCTATATACCGCTTATCATGTTCAGGGCCGCAGAGAACTGAAGCCTATCACAGCAGATTTCGAGTGAAATATAGACTGGACCCTGAACTGCTCACCAGTCAATCACAGGGACATTTGAGAGATAAAGCCATTCACTCTTGTATTTGCACAGTAACCGAGTGGGGAACGGAACCCACGCTGCCTGCATTGAAGTCAGATAAGGGGTAAAAGAAACATTACAAAAAATAACAGATTCTAGGACTCAGTGTACCCAACCACAGTACTATCCCTAAAGAGTGGTGCTAGACAGACTGCAGTCATTGACAATCTATGCCATTTAACAAAAATATACCATTCATCACAGTGAAGAATGGATGTAAAGTTTATGTTTCTTGGTTTCCCCTAATCGTGTTTAAAGCCATCGATTTCCATAACACTTATCAAGAATTGAGTGGATCCCCGTGAAGGGTAGTCTACAGCACTGGATGCTTTCCCGGTCATTCGTATGGTGATTTGTGAATAAGGCAGTGAATGTCTGCTATGTGAACCATGACATTATCAGTGTTGCCAAGAAGCCAAATCAGCATTTAACTTTGCCGTTGAAATGAACAATAGTATGGAATGGTTCCTTTTTAACTTTTTTAACTTTTTTCAACAGTCCCAACGTGCAATGTTTCGAGCTCACGAACCTCGCGCCATTAACTAGTTTGAACACAGTGTAAGAATAGGTTTTCCTGCAAGTCTTGCACCATACCTACGGTTTTTCATTTGATTGTTTTCTATTGATGGCCCAGAAGTGTTTTTCATAAAAATATTTACTGTAACTATGACTGTACTATTGAATTAGCGTAGATCCGAGACAGACAATGGTGCCCTCTGATTCAGTTACAAATTCTGGTTACTTCACCGTTGTAAAAGAGGAACTAAAAGAGGAATCTCATAAGATGTTGGAATGTTAAATGGGAGTTTCCATCTTGTGTTTAAATGATTGCAAAATGCGCAATCTGAATCAGATCCATATTATTATTATTATTATTATTATTATTACTGTAGCGAAGCGGATTGATTTGAGGGGGCAACCATTTTTTTCCCAAAACTGATACGATCAATATCATATATTTCCCAAATCTGATATGATCTATATCTATAGGTATATTTGTGAATTTGTATTTTAATAGCCAGATAAAACGGTAATTATTTAAAAATAAATGAACAAATATAAATACGGTCAGTCTTGCCAAGAAGCCAAATCAGGATTTAACTGTACTGTTGAACTATAGTGTACCTGTACAAGGGGTCCTCAGTTTATGGCGGTAACAACATACAGTAGGCTACTAGGTTTTGAACTTGTGCAGCGGCGTAAGAATATGTGGTTATGCGGCACTAGAAGGACCATTTATTTACTGTACTTAACTGTTTTTGATTAGATTTTTTTATATTGACAGCCTAGAAGAGTTTTTTTCTGAACATATCTACTGTAAATTCTGACTTTACTACTGCGCTAGTTGCGTACAGATTGGAGTGACGTCACTCCATCGTAAACCAAACGCTCTGTAGTTCATGATAGAGTTGGTGTTCTCATTTTTAAGGGAAGACCTCTTTAGGTTATGTAAAACAGTGGCGTATGCGAAGGCAAATGAGGGAAGCAGCAGGCCATGTGCAGCTCATTGATATGCACTACACAGCCTGGATGCAAGCCTCGCACACCTGCAAAGTCTGCAAGTTCTGAGTCACTCGTGGTCAAAATGCTTTTGATCCGCGACGCCCGTGTCCGTCTGAATGGAATATGATCGGTCATAAAGTGCTTTGCTACTAGGCCACCTCTTCCCCCCAGTGGCTCACTTTTCCTCGAAACCCAAATATGTTCACTTTAATGTCTCTCCTCTCTGTTTTGTCCATGCTCTTCCTTCCTTCTGCTGTAGTTAGCAACTCCTCTTCCTCACAATTCACTGTCCCATGTGTTCCCATTTGCTACCGCTGGCTGCCGAGTGAGTGTGCGTATGTGGCACCTGTTAGTGTAGCCTCGTGCAGCGTGCTTAGGGTCACGGTGGCGGGCGGTCCGCAATGAATAGCGGGCCTATTGCCCGAGCACAACTGGCTCGAGGAGAACCGGTGCGGCGAGCCAGTGAGGAGGGGACGAGTGGTTTGGGGAGCCAATGAGCCTTAACCACCTCCTGTCTGCGCTCTCTTCTGTCTGTGCTCCCGTCGGCAGTGGTGGGAAGTCACAAAGTATAAATACTTCATTACTGTAGCTAAGCAGATTAGCAGGTATCTGTACGTTACATGAGTATTTATTTTTCTGATGCCCTTTTCCATTTGAAAACAGATATCTGTACTTAGTACTCCTTGTTTTGTCAAAATAGGCTTGTCACTTATTTCAGCGACACAACTCAAATAAGATGTAAATAGAGAGTGCTAAAGTTAACTGTGGTTGAGATCTTGTGGGCTTCATAAGGCAGAAAAAACAGGGACAGCAGCGACATGAGGAAGCATTAGGTACTATAGTAACAGATTCAAATATGTATAGACATTTTTACTTTTACTAAAGTATAGGAGTATACTTTAGTAAAAGTACAAATGTACTCGGGTAGAAGTACAGATACCCCCCACAGGTATCTGTACTTCTACCCAAGTACAGAGCGTGAGTGCTTTTGCCACCTCTGCTCTTCGAAATCTACTAGTTTTTCCACTGTCCGCCTCCTAAACCTCCATCCCCACCCCTGCATCCATCTTTTTCCTTCTCTGCTTTCCTGTTGAAATTCTCTCCCCCCCCCCCCCCCCCCTTTCACCCATCTCTCTGTATGTCCTTCCAGCTGCTGGCCAGGGGAACAGCTGACTAAATCTAAAGCCGGGGGCCCCTGACTCTGGCCCTGGCCCCAGCTCTGCTCCAGCCTCCTTCTCCCCTGTTCCCAGCCCTCCCTTCTTTCCTTTCCTTCCTCTGGCCTCCAGCCTTTGGCTCCTCTCTCCGCCGCCCCGGCTCAGCCATGGCCCTGCCTCTGCGCCTCGGATCCAGCTCGGCTGGCTTGACTCAACCGTCCTTACTTTTGCAGCTGAAAAGCCTCTAAGCCCTCCCTCACTCTGTTTTGCTCATAAGCACGCCTCTCCCTCCCTCTGTCCCTTCTTCCCATCGCCGACAAGCTGCGGCTGGGCCCTTGGTCTAAACCCAACTTATCTGGACCGAGACTCCATCCAGGCTGGCCGCAGTTCAGTCCTCTGGCTCGCATACCCGGCCTCTCTGTTCCAGGCATTTCTCCCTGGCTGGTAGCGTTAGTCACTGTAACTCATTGTGGCTCACTCCCCCCTCCGAGCCACGTTCGGCTCGCACATTGGAGGCCTCTCTCCTCATGTGTCTCTTTGTCCACTCGCGCTCTCCTTTATGTCTCTTTAACTTGCAGAGACAGCCCAGGCCTTGGCACCAACGCGAGTGTGTGCATCGGGCGAGGGTGCGAAGCATGTGACGCCTGATTGGCAGCAGAGGACGGGGGGGTAGAAGTGGCGAAGGGGAGATTGGGCCTTGTCACATCTCCTGGCGGTTTGATTTCTGCCCAGGGAACTGAGCTTTTCGTACCCCTCCCCTCGCCGTCTTGGTGGCTGTCAGAGCTAGGCTGCGGGCTTGTGGGATTAGGTGAGGTTCTTGCCCGTAGAAGAGACCTGTCAGTGGTCTTCCACTTCCTCTCTTTCACCCCTTCCCCCTTGCATGAAGACACAAATCAGTCCAAAGACACACTTTTCTAAGGTGAAAGTTGGTTAAAAAAATGCTTAGCAGCCTTGTGAATTATTGGAGCCACTGGTCGTGGAGGGGTTCACGAAGGTAACTTTCATGCTAGGGATAGAGATAGTGTAGTCATTCATGTAGGTGATTTTACATTTGCAGACCAGTTGGTAGTGACTTCCCCGATTAGAGCCATTCTTGTATACTGGTGCACATAGCTGAATATTTGTTCTGTAGTGTTTCTCATTGATGCCCTCCACCATTGGGTCCATTGTTAATGTAGTGGTTCACACAGGTGACGTTCACGATTGGGGCCATTACTACTACTCCTATTACTACTACTACGACCATTAATAATAATAATGAAAGTGTATTGTTCACAGATGACTTTGCTGATTGAGGCCATTATTAGTATAGTGGCTCACATAGCTGACCATTTATTGTTTACTGATTCACATTGGTGACTTCAATGTAGTGTAGTGATTTACATAGGCAACCTTCACCATTGGGGCCCATGGGGAGTGCAGTGATTCACATTGGTGACTATGGTGATTGGGTGACAATTAGTTGTGTAGTGGTTCACATAGACGACTTCCTGATTTTCATCGGTAGTATAGTGTTCACATTAATGACTTAAGCCACACCCCACCAAACCACTTCCCCGGTGTGAAAGCTACATAAGCCGTAGCTACATGGTCACATCATCATGGAAGCGCCTGGTGGATTATTATCCAGCCCACTCTGGCTGTTGTTGCCATTTTGGTTGTTTGTGTATGCACAAAGAGGAAACCAGAGGGGAGGGTGTGCGGTTCGTGCAGCAAAAAAAGAAAAAAGTTTCCTTTTGGGTTCCTCGCATCGACTGACAGATGCGGGACGATGAAAGCGCATTCCGAACGCAGCGCGCACTTCAAAGCGTCCTGTGTTCCGCCATTTATCGGCAACAAGCCGCGCTCCCACTGTGGCTTCTTGAAAACGGGGAGGAGAGAAACTTGAAGGACCAGAGGCAGATGACAAGCAAGCAGCCATCCAAACAGCTGGAGGGGGCCCCGTGGAGGAAGAGGAGGAGGGCTGCTAAATAATCAGACCTAGGCGCTGTAACCGAATCGGACTGCTTTTC
The DNA here is from genome assembly GCF_024500275.1 of Phycodurus eques. Classification (NCBI taxonomy): domain Eukaryota; kingdom Metazoa; phylum Chordata; class Actinopteri; order Syngnathiformes; family Syngnathidae; genus Phycodurus; species Phycodurus eques. Next base: position 8,227,768 of record NC_084527.1, read on the forward strand.
ATAAACACTCTCAATCAAAACGGCTTGTTTGATGCGCACGCCTCCTGATACAAAGGATGTTTGAGCAGAGAAAAAATAACGGCTAGAAGTTGGTTCGAAAACAAATCTGCTTTGGGGGAGTTTTGATGCTTCATTCTGCTTTTGTATGAACCAACACAACCCACACTAGTAAGTCTGTTTGGTAAACTCACATGAAGTCAGCCAGTCCAGAGCTTTGAATACGAATCCAGTCGACTTACTTCACAAAACTTTTTAAGCTCTTTAGCTACACACCACATGATCAGATGTTCCAAAACCACAACTGTAACTATATTTAACTAAATCATCTATATGTAATTTTGAGAAGTGTATTTTTTTTTTTTAATTTTCAGAAAGTGGGAAAAGAAACTTGTGTAGTGGTTCACATCAGTGACTTTTTTTAACTGGGGCCATCTGGTGGTGTAGCAGGTCACATTGGGGGTTTTCATAATCGAGGGCCATTAGTAGTATAGTGTTTCACATCAGTGACTTTCACCATTGAGGGCCATTGACAATATAGTGGCTCACATTGGTGACTTGCAATTGAAAGTCATCTTCGGGAATTTCACGATTGGACTGTCGAGATTAACATTGACGTTTGGTGGTCGTTGGTAGTGTGGCAGTTCACATCGGGGAGTTTCGTGATTGGGGCCATAGATCATGTAGTGGTTCACGTAGGTGATTTAATTTTTGGGGCCAGTTCACATTGGTGAATTTCACGATTGGAGCCCATCAGTAGTGTACTGATTCACATAGGTTAGGAACATTGGTTTTTCACTGTTGACTTTCGTGATCGAGGCTGTTGGTAATGCAGTGGTTCACATAGCTGACCATTGTTACATAATGGTTAGCATAAGTGACCTCTGAGATTGAGGCCATTTGCAATGTAGTGTTTTCACCCTTTGCGATTGGAGTTGTTCACATAGATGACTTTCATGATTGATCCCGGTCTGATTCACATAGGTGACTTAAAGCTGGAATTTGCAGATTAAAAGATTTTTGTCATATATGTTAAAAATGTCTCTATGATGTGACATCAGAATATTATTAAAATCATCCCTCTCTGGCCCAATCTAATGCCTCTAATTCAGTTTTAATTATTATTTTAATACTGACGCAGTGCAAGGAAAACTAGCCAATCAGCGGGTGTAGAGACAGGAGGCGTGACTGAAGTGATGTCAATTTTTTGCTCACAAGCTTCATGGGGAGACGCAGCAGCCTCCCACCAAAGGAGACTGCTGTAGTTTATTGGCTGGATTATTTAAAACTCATTCGCCGCCAGCCCTCCCATTTAACGTGGATATTTGCCTTCTAAAGCCATCAATGGCAGTGAAATTAACTTCAGTTAGGAATAAAAGTTAAAAAGACGTAATCAGACCGGTCTCTACTTCAAATCAAGGGGAAACATCTATAACGGTGGGTGGTGACCTAAACGCAGAGGCTGCATGGCTGCATGATCTTGGAAAACCTCAGTTTACGTCACATCACCATTCTCACCGAGTCGTCGGCTAAGTTCATGACCTCTCATATTTTTGAATGATTGTACATTCCAAAACACCAGACACAAAGGTCCCGTCTTCATTCCTCCAGCGGCTCATCACGCTAGCCTGGCCGACCAAGGAGCACTCTGAGGCGGCCAGCCATGCGTGACGAGACACAGTCTTTCTGGTTCTTTTTTGTTGAGTGAGCTGGCAAATTTTTGTTCTGCAGACATGCGAGGCGGCGGGGTTCGGGGCCGGAGTGGGGGCAGGGTTTGGGGCGGGGACTTAAATGAGGCTAGATTCAAATCTTGATAGCATTTTGAAAACTTGTATATCCCACCTTCATCAGTACTGTGGAGGTTCACATTGGACAATTTTGCTCTTGGCTCTATTCGTAGTCCAGCGGTCCATTTGCTGATATTTGTTGTGTACAGTTCATGTAGGTGACTTTGAGACCATTGGTATTGTAGTGTTCCACATAAGTGACTTTCACAAATGGTGGTCATTGATTGTTTTGTTTAACATAGGTGACTTTTGCGATTGGGGCCACCAGTAGTATGGCCATTCACATGGGGGGCTTTTGTGATTGGGGCAATTGGTAGCGTTGTGGTTCACATTGGTGACATGTACGATTGGGGTCTTTTATAGTTTAGTGGTTCACATCGGTGGGACCAATACACACTTACTGGCCTTTTCATTCCTGCCCTTATTTTCCAATGTGCTCCTCTCTTGTTTGCTATACTATGATGTCACGCAGTTTTACAAAGCTGACGTAGCTCACATACACCAGAAGCCACATCGGGTATCCAACCACACCTTGGCGACCGAAGCGTACCGCGTGGTGGAAACATGGCTTTAGACACTCCCGCCTCTCACCAGCCTCCCCCTTAGCCTCCCGCCCCACCCTCACTTTGGCACCCATTGACTGCCACTGACCTAATTTGGGAAAATTTCACTGACCTACTTCATGGGTGAATGCTGACTTGCCCACAGGATACGAATCTCGCATAAACACATTTTCTGTCCTTTGCGGTGAACTCGCAGGTCCTTCTAACGTCCTTTCTGGTCGCCATGGCGCCCCGTGAACGAAACTGGGGAAGGGGGGGGTTATCTGTGGAAGCGGAGACGAACCGACAATCGGCGTGTCCTCAGTCGTCTAATGTGATCGCGCAATGGGCCTATAGCCTGCAATAATTGAACAGATTCTGTAGAGACTACATGTGGCAAAGAAGTGTGATGAACAGACAATGAATGGCTGTGCCGTGCACGCCTCTTTTATTTGCCAACAATCACATGCCCTCCAATGCAAATACGTGTGCTTGCGCTGGCGGCAAGTTGTCATGGCGACACATACATATGTCAAACAAAAGACAGAGGCTACTGGGGGTGGAGTGGTCTTTCCTCCTCTCGTCCAGCGGGGGTCCATTACATCTCAATGTCCATTGGCGTGAAAGGGGAGATGTTTCTGTAATGTTTGCTTTTAGCTAGCGTGAGAGTTGAAACCGAAACCACCCAGAGAGGAGGAAGAGAAGCTCAATTCCCCGATTGCGAGGCTTCACCCTTCATTGATGCCCCCACCCCCGCTGCCCCCTTCTGTAGTATGTGATGCTCCCCCCTCCCTTTTGCTTTATTGCTTATCCTTGGAAGAGTGCTCCTAACATCAACGTCAATATTTACAGTAATAGCCCGCAGGCGCCAGCATCGACCCCGTGTGCTCTTCTTACCTTTCTCCAGACCCTCCCCACCTCCTTCGCCGTCGTCTTCATCCCCTGGCCCCCTTCCTTCCGCGGCCTCTTGACTGCAGGTTTTGAGAGATGCTGCACGACGCGTGTCAAGCGATATTAAAACGTGAGAGATGCTCACCTCCCACCCGTCACTTCCTTCGGTGCCCACCCTCCGCCACAGACTGTCTGCTGTGGTTAATGTGAGCAGTGACACTTCTTGGTTTCATCCACATCCATGTTGGGACTTTTTGTAGGCCTTGATAAGGGAAAAGAAACCATACTTCCATCCATCTATTTTCCATAGCGCTTGTCCTCATTCGGGTCGCAACTGAGCAGGACCATTTCCAGTCGTCACTGAAACTAACACAGGTTTTTGCAATGTGGTAGGAAGCAGGAGTACCCAGAGAAAACCCATGCAGGAGAGAGAATCCAATGGAGAGTTGAACCCAAATTTCCTGACTCTGAGGCAGACATGCTAACCACTAGTCTGACGTGCAGCCTGGTAATAATGAAAATGAAATTAAATATAATTTAAAAAATGTTTTCGGTGATGATGATTAAACATTTGTTACTCAAATAAAAAAAATACAAATTGATTAAAAAATATATTAAATTACTATTACCAATGAAAGAATATGGGGTTAAAATCTAGCATTTTCCAATTTTTTTAAAAAAATGTCAGGTTAAAGAAAAATAATTTAAAAAAATAAAAAAAAAGTCTGTCCCTGTAGCAGGGAAACTCAATTTTAGTGTTATCTTTGTTTTTAAACACATTCACTGCCATTGACTTTAGGCTTTAGAAGTCAAACATTCATGTTACTGGGAATATTGGCAGTGAATGAATTAATGTATTGAACATTATTAAATATTTGTCAAACATTTGTTTTTCAAGTGCAAATTAATGCTATTAGTAAACTATAAAACTAATATTACCAATCAAAAGTATATACAACAAAATCACACCGTGCTTGTGTGGCTTTTCTCCGGGTACTTTGGCTTCCTCCCACATTCCAAAAATATGCATGCTAGGATCATTGAATACTCTAATTTGAGCATAGGTGTGAAGGTGAGTGTGAAGGCTTGTTAGTCTATATGCACTCCAGAAAATGGATGGATGGACTTTGAAGACGATTATAGGCCAAACCGCATGCAATTGTTTGTCCTTTTTTGTTTTTTAATAATAGTGTGTTTTTTTGGACGTTAACTACACTTTTTTTTGTAACTGTGATCAAAGAATAATGACAAACGGGAACATTTAGCAATTACAAAGCTGGCAATTACAAAGTTGGCCAGCATTGTTGAAAACAAAAAGAAAATGGCTTCTGAAAGGCTTAACTGACTTCCTGGTGCGTGCATGCATGTGCTCTTTCATGTGTGTCAAGGTAATAATATGAACCTATGAGCACTGTAATGGGATGTGGGGTGGCTGTTAGGCAGGATGAAGGGTGGGGGTGCGCTTGCACGAGCACAAGCGTACACACACGCACACACACATTGCAGATGAGGAGAACTGCCGGCGTGACCTCAGTGCATCCGGGAATGAAAGGGTTAAATGGAGCTGGCGGTCCGGTCGGCGGGAGGGCGGCCGCTGCGCATTACGCCAAAAAAAAAAAAAAAACAAGAAAAAAAAAAAGCAGCGGCTGGCTGGAGCTGAAAGGGGAAGTGCTGAGCTCAGAGGAACGCTGGCTTGCTGCCACCTCAAACCCCCCTCTTCCCCCCCCCCCCCCCCCCCCCCCCCCCCACCCGGCCTCCCATCCGCCAACCATCCCCCTGCTGTACCCCGCCTACCCGCTACAGCTGAGCGCTCCCCACGCTTCCCCTCCGCCAGGCGTGGTGATGTGTGTCTGTGTGCCTGCTCAGGAATGCAATCCCCGCCCGCCCCCTCGACTGGGGCCTGCGTGTGCGTGTGTTTATGTGTGCACGTGTGTGACTGTGTGTGTGTGTGTGTGTGTGTCTGGAATGATGCCTCCCCTTGTCTAGTAAGTGACGTCAGTACACACACAAAACGGGTCAGCACAAGGCTAGGGAACATTCACCGTGTGTGTGTGTGTGTGTGTGTGTGTGTGTGTATGTGTGCGTGCGTGCAATCGGAGGGTGCAACCGGAGACGAGCCAATTACCGAGGAGAGAGGAATAGTTGTTTGGGAGCAGGATGGTGATTGCAGGGAGCCAATGAAGCCAGTATGAGTGCATGCATAAAGCCGGCGTCGGCGTAGTGTGTCAGGGCTGTGTGATATGCAGTATGTACGCCTGTACGTATATACCAGTGTTCGGAGAGTTCATTTTCTACGGGAACTCCTTCAAAGTTCAGTTCACCGTTCCAAAAATGAACTAGTTCAGTTCATAATTCAAAATTTTGAACGCAGTTCACCGTTCAAAAAATGAACTACTTTTTTTTTATGTTGCTGACAATGCTATTACCCTCAAAATACTGGCATTTCATTTCCTCATTGTTGCCACCAATTCCATCCACACTAGTAACCGGATGCAACTTTCACCCTTCTATCTCAGAAACATGAGGAAAAACTTGAATCGTAATGCTAGGACTTTTTTCTTTCATGCGCAAGCAAAAACACACCACACAGTGTGATTGGAATGATGGTGCAATGGTTCGGTTCGTTATATTTTATTTATTTATTTATTTACATTGTACGAAGTATCCAGGATGCTGGATGTTATTCCACTGCTACATCGGCATATGTTCACATTTCCTGTTCTGTGTCTGTCATCACAATTTCTCTCCTGGTGTGCTTATTTGGTGATGTCAAACAACAAAACATGACTACTCACAAAGAAAAAGCCAAGATGCTCACCTGCTGTGTTGTTGCCATTTTGTACCGAGCAACCAGGATGCTGAATTCTGTGCTACCGCTACATCATGATATGGCCCATTTCCTCTTCGATGGCCGTCGTCACATTTTTCCTCTTTGCTATCTATCACTGTTATCCTTATGTAAAAAAATATTGTGGGAAAAACCAGAAACAGGGCAAAGATGCTGCTCACAGCGCCTGTGTTGTTGTGAATGAGTGTCAGGTGACTTGCCGACAAACAGGGAGGGTAAACATTTGCGTGGCTACTTCCTGGTCTTAAATGAAATACACACATTCAGGGTTCCATGCACACTCGCACATCCTGTCCCATGCAAATAATTATTTTCAGTCTGCTTGCGTGTTGTAACACACGCCTTTGTAGTGCATCGAGTTCTTTTGCAACATGTTTTTTTTCCACGCCAAGACGAATGATCGAAAGGCCTTTGAGCAAAAGGATTTATTATGGGTCAAAGTGTAATTAAGGCGAGAGAAACGCATCTGTAGTCAGTTGTGACAAAATGTCATTTTGCGCAAGTCACACTCACACACACACACACACCCACACAACATTTCCTCCAGCACCTACGCGCATTCCAAACCAATGAGCTGCATTTATTGTTTGAGTCTTTTTGTTTATTCTTGAAGCGCGGCTGACTCCAGGCGGCGTCATCTCCCTTCACTGGCCCGGGCCAGCGCCATCACGTCCCCACTACTCATGGCGCGCCGTGCATTTGGTACCTGGGACTTTAGTAGGGACTCTTGACGCCACGAACACGTCACAATTATAAACAAACAATCAATAGTAAACAAAAATGCAATATAACAGCAAACAACTGTGCCACGTACATCATTTGGAGCGGTTCAGTGTCATTATACTTTATATCTAATAACATGACAAAAACATTAAATATTTCAATAAAAAGGTCAGTGATTCTGTTCAGGCCAGCAGAAAAGACCAGTGCCACTACTATATGGCTTTGTCGTTTGGCCTGAAGGAGCGCACAATGGCTTTTCAATGGGGCCCGTGACCTCCTCCATCCATATAGCTCATGCGTCCCTACTGGGACACACCCTTTGCTAATCACCTACATTCATTCCCAAGGCCCGCTGAAATTTCATTCACGCCATTGAACCTCACACACGGTACTATAATGTGAAGTTCATATACAGCCATGAGACGGAATTAGCAGGGCACGAGCTTCTCAAGTGACATAGATACATATTCGGACAATGTGATGCGTGCAACCTGAGCCCGATAATTCTAGAATGGAAGCCTTCAATATAGATATCGTTGCTGGAAAGTTATGTCGACAAAGACAAAGTAAAACGTCCACCATCTCGGCCTCAAAAAGCAGCTGTCGCTTCAGGTTGTAGCATTGTTTTGTTGACTTTCTTCAAATACATTATAAATAGCCCTCAATTGTGTGCCTTGTCTGCCTTTTATATATTTTGTTTCAAGTCTAATCGGACAGATGAGCAACGTAGCGGACGCTAGTGAGGATCAAATAGTTAGCCCCCTTTTGGTAGGTGAGCTTTTTAAATACTGGAAACATGGCAAACAGCACGGTTATACCTTCATAAATGGGCTCCCATCAGCTATTTTGTTTTTATACAGAAATTAAACTGGAGAACTGCCATGTTTTATCAGGAAAACATCCAGGCTAGCTGCCTATTAGCAAAAGTAGACTAAGCCAAGCAACCACTGCTGTAAGATTTGCATTTACTTTATTGAATCTTTCATATATGTATCTTGTATAAGTTTAATATATGACGTTAAGTTTATTCATCCATAATTCAGAGAGTGAAGCAACATAGTGGATATTAGTGAACAGCAAAGAGTTAGCATCTTTATGCGAGGTGGGGTTTGTAAAAGTAAAATCATATATTGTAAAAAGATTGGTATAGCTTGTATCTTCATAAACTAATTGCAATGATGTCTCACAAGTTCAGTTATTTTTTTGTACTAATTAAAACCCCTTTTAATCATTGGAGCGTCCAGGCTAGCTTTACTTCAGTTATGCTAGGCTAATCTAAGATACTGCTGGTGGCACCTTTGTGTCGGCTTTATGGAATCACTTGCTTTATCACCGAGTACGTTCGGAAATTCACTCCAAGCTTGCTCTCCACACTCCGGACTGTTCGGACATTCAGAGTGTTGTTGGAGTGTGCTGTTCGCTGATTCAGAGCGTCGGAACGTCTGGCAGGATGAGCATGGAAGCTTATTAAGCAAGTCGTTCAAGCAAGGCGGTCGTTCGATGACGCAAAGTGAGGTTTATGTGTCTTTTGTTTTGTGTGTTAGTTAAGACTGGATAATCTTGTTTGTAAGTGTTATAATAACTCCCAACAGGTCTGGATAGCTGTTCTTTTAGCTAAACTAGGCTCAGCTAAACAACTGTTGCTGCTGCCATTTATTGAGTCACTGGATGTAGTACCGTTTTAAAGCTAAAAAGAACATAAGAATGTATATTTCCATAAATGTGCACACCGAATACAGCATGCAGCTTTACGATTGCAATGCCTTGTTTATTTTGCACAGAGCACATTAACGGTGCAATGATGTTGCCCCAGAGATACGAGCATTCACACTAATGCTGCAAAATAGATAATTGGATGCCTACGAAGGACCATGTATTTAAAATAAATATATGCAATAGTTTATAGCTTGACTTACCTCCACATTTGTAGCCAAAAACGTTGAGATACATGCTTTTCATTGGACTGTGCTGATATACAAAATATTCTATAATTATATTACAAATATTGCATATAGGTTTTTGTGTATATTATATACTATTACAAATATACTATGTTTATTTTGAAGAAGAAGAATAGAAGAAGAATCACCTTTTATTGTCATGAACATGCATGCATGTACACGAAATTTGTTCTCTGCATTCAACCCATCACAGTGAACACATACACATGCTAGTGGAACACACTGGAGCAGGGGGCAGCTGAAACGCCCGGGGAGCATTTTGGGGTATCAGTGTCTTGCTCAAGGACACCACAACCGTGAGTCCAGGGGATGTTTGCGGATGGTCCAGTCGGTCTCGAACCTAGGTCCCCCACGGTGGCAGGCGATGATCTTAACCATCGGGCCACGGCTATAAAAACGAAATACTTAGGAGTAGTAAGCATCCAATAGAGTTCCTCTTAAGAAAATAACCCTTGCTCTAAACAATGTATTTTTTGTATTATATTGCATATAATACATTATGATAAATATATTGTTCTCTAAATAACATTTGCATTTTCTAATTCAAGTACTAATTGTGTCACTTAAAATTCTCCTTTATTTTTTCTTTCACAACAGTTATATCTAACTATCCTTTTATATGAGCATTGTGGAAAAACACTAGCTATCTAACCATCTAATATGCGTCCGATAGATATGCCATCTTGATGCTGTTCATTCCTTCTTTTGTTTCGATTTGCCTCCTCGTACGGACGCTCTGCTGTCTCTTCGTAGCTGCTCATCCTTCAGAGCGGCCAACCTTTTGGGATCCGTCACTGACAGGGCCGCCCGTCCTGCGGAATTACAATCCATTTTGAAAGTGATAGTTGGAAAATTGCAAGTCACTCTGGATGCAGCGCTTTCCAACTAAGTGGCAGATGGCGGCGGCTTGTCACTTGCAAACGCCAGCCAGTGACAGCTACGATCCCCCCACCATTCCCCGGGCTCCCCCCCTTCCGTCTTTCGCTTTTTACTTCTCGGATTAACAGGGAAAAAATATCACGGAAAACTAAATAATGCTTTACTGTGTTACCTTGAGTTATGAGTTTAATTTGTTCTGTGACCTAGTTCATAACTCAATTTAATCATAGTGTACAGTAACTCCTTGTTTATCGCGGAGGTTAGCTTCCGGACCAGCCCCGCAATAGGTGAAATCCACAAAGTATCGAACACATATTTTTGGGGACTATTTATACATATTTTAAAGCTGTATGAACTTCCCCAGACTCTTATTAATTTTCCTTGCACTCATATTAACCACTACCACACTCTTATAAACACTTTCTATACTCTTAAACACCTTTTAAACTCTTAAACATACAGTAATGCACAGAAGTACTGTACACTATGTACATTTTATTCCTTTTCTTTTAATTAATTGAGTTTTTTTTTTTTTTTTTTTTTAGTTTTGTTTTAGGATAGGAAAAATTTATTTTACCACCAAAGAAAATAGAGTATAGACTCAAAATCACGCAATATGGTGAATTTTGCGCATTATGAATATGCAAAACAATCTGCAATGCACTAAATCTGCAATAGGTGAACTGCAGTATATCGAGGGAATGTTTTATATCAAATCAATTTTCCTCATTGAAATGAATTGAAATGCCATGAATCTGTTCCAACTCCCCAATAACACCATTTTTGTTTTGCTTATGTGTTTTAGAAAAATAGGACTGTATTGTATAAAGTGTGTGGCGTCAGGACCTGGTTTCTGCTGTGTGTGTGTCTGGGCATGAGTTGTGTCTTGTAGCAGCTCCTTAAGAGTTTTCTCATTTTGTATTCATGAGTTTGACTGTCCTGTTCAATAAACGGCAGACAGCGCGTCGGCAACTGTGGCTTTCCTCGCCCACATGTGAAGCCATTACAGTATCTTAATTGCTCTATTTTATTTTCACTTCACTTGAGCAGCGGTGTATCTGAAGCTCGCTCGTATCTTGCAAGTCAAGGTACCAACCACTCTATGAGCAAGTTTGGATCGTGAGAAAGAGGAGATGCGAAAAGGAAAACACATCTGGGGAGAAGAAGACTCCTCGCCCTCCCCGGAGGGTTCAGGGCATAAATATGGCCGCCCTTGGAGCTCAGCTGTGTTATTCCAGCCCCTCCCACACCTAGCACTCACACACACACATTTGAGGCAAGGTCTCCTGCAGGATAGCATTGATCTCTGTTTAGTCTCCGTATGGGTGCTTCCTTATAGGACCACACATGCACGGAGATCCGAAAAGGCCTCTTAATCAAGGCGTGGCGAGGAGGTTGGGGGGCTTTTGACTGTGGGTGGGATGGGAAGAGGGTCCGAAGGTGGGGGTTGCGTGGCGACCTCTCTTTGACCCCGCTGCAAAGCTGTGCTTTTCGGATCGGATTCCAGCCCGGTAGCCTTTTTTTATCCGCTGGGGTTTTCGCAGGCCATTTTTGGTCAACACGGGAGTCAGATGGTGTATTTTCCAATCGGTTGCAGGCGCTCACGGGCTTTGGATCATAAAAAGCTTGCTTTGCACCCCACCCTCCCCACTTGTCTGAGGAGGTAATTTGATTAATGTGCGAGGCCAAAGTGGATGGGCACCGGCCCATTTAACAACTGTTTTCTGTCTTTGTTGACTCGCTGTCACAGCGGAATCAATTCTGAAATCAAACGTTTTCGCATAGCCATATTAGATTTTGTTGACTGTCACTCCCAGTTCAGCCAGTAGACATAATGACCACTCCTCGTCTTCTGCTTTGATTTGGAATCTTAAATCCCTTACAGAAATATGTTTGTTATTCAATCTAATATAGTTTTTGAACACTGAGCGCTTTTTTGCGTATCTTTGAGGCTGCCGACCGCCATTCCTGCCAGGCTGCCTTCATGTGCTGAGCTAAATCCTATTTTATAGGCCACGTAGAAAGGCAGCGTTCTTCTGTCTCAGTATGTTGAAGACTTCCAGCCTGTGGCTTCTCCTCCAAGAAATTGGTATAGCGAAGGGATGAGGATTTGACTTTCTCTTCGTCGACAATGGGGATAATCAAATAATCAATTGTGCATCTTTCCATCCGTTTTCTCCTGTCTATCTTGTTTAGGGTAACAGGTGAGCTGGCGCCTATCCCAGCTGACTTTGGGGGAGAGCCAGCCAATTGCAGTGCACATATAGACCAACAACCATTCCAACTCACATTCACACGTATCAACAATCTAGAGCACAAGTGTCAAACTCAAGGCCTGGGGGCCAGATCTGGGTCACCACATCATTTCATGTGACCCGCAAAAGAAAATCATGAGCATTTACCTCATATTCTTCTGTAGAAAAAATTTCAAATTGAGCTATGTTACATTTTATTATTACATTATTTTGAGTCTTAAGTGAACCTAAAATTCATGTTGTTCGAAATCCGGAGGAAGCACACTTAAATACCGGTTTGTATTGTAGTGTCTGTTTGTTAGATACATGCTTGTGCCTTTAAGAGGCAGTGTCTGGTGGGGTGGCGTGTGGTGTCAGCAAGTCTGCTTGTGAGTGTCTCGGTGTGAGCTGTGGCTGACAGCAGCTCCTGTGTGAATGTGCTCATTATGTTTGTGTTTAACTGTTCTCACTGCGTTCAATAAACGGCTGAAATGTGCGTCGTCGACTGTGGCTTTTCTTTGCTCCATGCGAGGATATTATAGTAAGTAAACTGTAAAAACCCATTTAAAAAATAAAAATGTAAAAATCATTGTAGACCGAAGATTTCCGCAATACTTTCTAGCAGGGTTTTCCACCACAGAGGGATCACTTTATGTTGCTGCACAGACAAGCGAGGATGTACCGGAACCTCTCATAACCGATGTTGTGGTCTTCTTTAGCCAACAAACTGGCCGAGACTGAATCAACAGACTGGAATTTTATGTTTAATTTAGGCCTCTCTTCTTCTTGTTAAAAGGACATTGGTGGTCCTGGCTGGTCCAGAGAGAGCATTCCGGCTTACCAGCGCTTAAATTTCAAAACTGCAAAGACAGACTAGAGTAAATGGCTAATCAGGGGTGTCCACACGTGTATGTGTGTGGGGGTTGGCTTTGATGTAGAGCCCCCAATCACCAAAAGTGTGTGGGTGGTCCCTTAAAGCCTGTATGGGATTTGAACATACATGTGTATATATACACAGTATATATACATGCATTTATTCTGGCTCGCTCTTTCACACACTCTTCCACAACGCCCCGGGCCAAGTGTGATTTCACCGCTGCGGCCAGGAGGGGTTTCTAGGGCAACCTCACTGAGGCCTTGTTCTAAAAATGGCCGCCATGGTTACTTTGAAAGCCAAGGCCGGCCTCTTGAACCGGCACAGAAAGAGAAGCCCTGAGCAGCACTCGCGGAAGGTGGGGTGAGGGGGGCTCGGTGCTAGGTGGACCGGGGTGGGAACCAGGCGCTTTAATAGCGAGCCATGAGACATGGAAGGTTTCAAACCCGCCCATCCAGCAGTCATGGGAGATGTGTGTGTGTGTGTGTGTGTGTGTGTGTGTGTGTCTAAACAGTAATATCCCTGTACTCAGGGCTTGGCTAAATTAAAAGGGCATATTTGGCGTAGGGGGCAGTTTTTGGTGCCCAGGCAATTGGACGGGGAAAGGCGAAACTCATTACCTACCCATCTGTCAATAAGAGAGAGAGCTGTGGGAAAAGCGCGAGGGTTGGTTGGTCTGTCGGTTGGTGGGAGGCCGAAACAAAACAGACCTTTGAATGAGTTTTATTGCCACTTCATCCTCCATGTGTGATGAATTTGAGGAAGAATTGTGATCATTTCGCCTCACGGGGGGAACAGAAAAATGGTTTGGAGAAAAAAAATACATGTGCACTGCTTTAGTCTTTTGCATTAGTATGCTGTTTTTTTCCTGTTGTTGTTGCTCTCACATGTTTTTGATGTTCTCTTTTCATTGCACTCTTAGGACTCCTCTTGAAACACGTGTTACGCACACACACGCGCACGCATACACAATTACAGCAAGGATATATGGTACTCTAAATACAAAACTGGTTCAGCATCACTTTGACAGTGCACCAGCTTTTAATCTTAAGGATAGCATCCCTGCCCTTGCCATGGCAACCTTTTATCGCCTGCTCAATGTCGCGTTTCCCTCAAGGGAAAATTCAACTCACACGCCAATGTATACTTTTGTTTTTCCACTCCACACATAGAACCAGATCGCACACGTGCAGTATGCAAAGAGAGATTCAGAGTGAAAGAGGTGCTCAGAGTGCTGCACCACTTGAGCTGGGTTGGTGGGGACGATACCTCTCTCCAGGGCAGCTCGACAGTAGCCAGCATGCAGACTAGCATCTCTCCAACACCTAATTGCCATTTTCTTTTTTTTTTACGTTTTTGTCCGTAGTGGGACTCAAACCTCTATCCTCTGACTCCTTAGCCCAAGTCCTTACAGACTGAGCTACTGCCGCCCCAATTTATTTATTTATTCATGATTTAATTTATGGCTAAGAAGTGTTTTTACATTAGTTCAGAGTTTTATGACTGCATTATCCTAGGTTAGTCGTAAACTACGGTAAGTGCAGACTTTCCAAATATATGTCGCCATCATAGGAACAGAACATTGGCATGAACTGTGCCTGTTCACAGGTCAAGCAGTTTTGTCACTGTTTTTAATATTCCACGGTGCACGCATTACACGAGTAGAAATGACAAACGTAAACACACATGCTAATGTTAGCTGCTGCTCTGCATTACCACTGCTTTGCCGCAGTGGCCCTTAGTGTCCTCTTGTATGAAATGCATCTTTTTCTATACATCTCAACCGCAAGGCACATTTTAGAATGTGGGAGGACGTCTGTAGAGATACCCTGAAAAAAATCCACACAAGGTTGGGGAAAACATGCAAAGACCGCACAGGAGGGCTGGAACCGAGATTCGAACGCAAAACTTCAGGACTGTGAGGCAGACGTTCTAACCACTGTGCTGCTGTGCTGCCCCCTCGCGCAAATAAGGAAGCCAATAAACAAAAGGTACTAGGTAAAACGCAGCACTCCGAACAAGATGGAACAGTCAGTAACAATGTTTTACAGCTTTACCAATACCCTTCTCCTGCATATTTGTGAATTTTACCATTGAAAGTCACACTTTATTCAAACTGTTTTGAAAAAATAGCACAAAATTAACTTAACTGAACATTAAATTTTTTTGTTGTTGTTTTGTTCGTTTTTTCTTAACCCATGCCCCACAACTGGTGGAGTAGTTTTGCCGTCATCATAAGAACAAAAAAGTGAAACATCTTTTTTTCCCCCAGAGCCTTCTGTCATCTGTGTGTAGTTACACGCCAACAGAATCTGGTTTAGTCCTTCGTTGTCGCACCAGCTGCACGGTTGTAATCCTTTTTGTCCCACTTAGGTGAGTCGGCGTGACTCCCTCACAGTGGCGGTGGTTCGCTTTGATCAGCGTAGATGCAGGCGGCTGCCATATTCCATGCACACCACCACACCTTGTGCGAATATTGTTCGCAAACGTGTCCTCCCTTTTGCCAGCTGGCTTTTACGATGGCAGGAAAAAAGAACAAGCACATTTCCGCGGCGATGTTTGCATATTTTCCGCCAGCACTTCCTGCTCGTGCAGATAGCGTTGTTGCATTGGTTCATGTTCTCAGCAGTGGTGGCAAAAGTACTCCACTATGTAGGTAAAAGTAAAAGTACAAATACCTGAAAAAAAAAAAAACAGTTTGGTAGACCATGTATTTAAATGAATGATTTAAATTGTACAGCACATTTTGTTATTGTAGAACACAAATAGGTGTGCTGTTGATAGAAATAGTCAATAATAATATTTTATATTTTCAGCAATATTTCCATGCATCGAAAAAAAATGCAATGGAATATTACAAAAGAAATACAAAATACACTGAATCCAATGTCCCCAAACCTTTAAGCTGTTTTTTTCGTCAAGAAAAGTAGCTTTTCTTTCTGTATATGCCATTAGTATGCACTTTTCTTTCTATTTTGTAACCATGAAGTAACATCTCAATCATTTGGTAGAGCGTTGTATGTTAAAAAAAAAAAATCTACTGACTTTTGTATAACTGCCCAAAGGAATTCTTTAGTATTGGTTAAAGTGTTAAGTACAGTAGTAAAAATGTAAATATTTTAAGGTCAAATATATATTTTACCCGTATAATACCCTTTCTGTACATAAAATAGTTTTCCTCTTTTATTAACTTACATCGTGCTCATACTGAGAAGAAAGAAAAAATCACATTACATGTCGCATGTTTTTTAAAAGCTGGCTAGCGTTGGACCGACTTTTATTCTATCATCAAAACAACGTGTTCCTATAGCTTTGCTAATGTTGTGAACTGAGTAACAAAAAAAGGTAAATTAGCTAATGATAGCAATTAAAAACATACTTCTTACGTATGTGTTTTTTCAGATAAACTTGGAGCATGGGTTGAACCGTAGAAGCTGGTGGTTTTCAGGATGGCACAAAACAATGCATTCTCCACAAATCATTTTTGGAGTCGACAACATCAAAGAATTCTCCTAAATGAGACGTATTATCTTAATTGTCCGTATTTGTTGCAGCATTGCCGTTAATACACCCCCGGTTCATGTTCCTCCGGCCGCCGTTTAAGTCCCCAAGATCTCAATCAATTAATCAGACTTTACATCTCTTTTTACGTTGTGTCATCATCACCGGAAGTTGAAAAAAGTAACCAGCCTATTTTGACAATATGAGTAGAAACTACAGAAATCTGTCCTGAAATAGCAATTAAAAAATAAAAAGTCATCAGAAAAAGAAAGATGCCAGAAAAAGTATGCTAGTTCTCAGAGATGTGCTTACAAAGTTTTACGTGCTTTGGAAGACTTGTTTTATTTAGTGTCCAACCTGCAGATTTGTGTGTGTGAGACCCTCGATAACTGACCTTTTATTTAGCCAACCCATGCATCTCATTTCCATCTGCTTGCAATGAAATATTCAACTCCTCCCTCGCCTCTCACATCACTGGAGAGCCGCTTTGATATCTGCTCTAATACATGCTTGATATAACAGCGTTGCGTGCGCTCAGTCCTTTGATAAACATGTTTAGGTGATGTACGTCTTCGCCCGTGTACTTCGCGTATCTCTCCTGAGCGCATAAATGCATTCATAACCCTCCTTAACCACTCCCAATATTAATAAATGCATGAGCTCACGCTGTGACCGGGCATGTGTGTGTGTGTGTCTGTTTCATATGCTCATCTTGTGTATGTGTGTGTGTGGGTGTGACTCCGCCTTGCTCATTCATATTCATCCTGGCATAATAAAAAGCGGCCGCGCCTCCAGATAGCGCAGTCAGGGATAAGATCAAACATTACATTCAAAGCTGTGGGAGGGTGAGGAGGAAAGAGGGAGTGTATAATTCATTCTGGAACATCCCCACATGCTGCTCACATCCTCATTGTCGTTCACATGTATTGCAGATGTGAACTCGCTGAGATGTCTCACTTAAGCGCGGTACTTAAACGACTTTTTTAAAAGTGAGCGACTCCATGCATGACGCTGAAAACATTTGGCAAGTGTGTGCTTATTCTTGTAGTGTGTGTGGTGTACTTGAGATTACAAACGCAGTACACCACACATGACGATATCTTCACAAATAATTAAGAGTCTCTTCACCCAAAGCAGATAACTGGTGTAGTACCAGGACTGACCTGTGAGAGGCAGCATAGTGCCAGAAGGCATTCAGACTGCCAAAAAATACAACGATGAACAAAGAGTAATAGTAGAATAAATAGATGGTAAAAGACAAGAGGGACACATTATGCAAACACTCAACACAACCAGTTGCTACTCTATTTGTGTCCAGCTGCAGTGCGAGCTTCCTGGTTGGCTATCGTTCAGTTTCACGTCCCAATCATGAAGTCCGTGGCCCGAGCCGTAGTCGGTCTTGACCACATACATAAGGATTTGCCATCAATATTAAATATTGAACAGGTTTAATATTTGTTTTTCGGCCACAACATTTTTTCTGAGCAGATCGGAGCGGAAAAATCACTCTCAACACCTGCCAATCCACAGGATAATCAGTCGGAATGTTTTTTTTTTTTTTTGTGCCATACAATCGTCAGGTTTTTTCTGACTTTGATCTCAAGAGGCAGAAAATGCTCAAATATGTCCCCCTTGTCGGTATGTGTGTTGTGTTTGTGATCTCGTACAATTGAAGCCGAGATACAACCAGATTTACACTTGGCATTTTGAGTCCATGTCTTTTTTATTACTTTTGACTTGACTTTGTGGCAAGTGTTTGTTGGTTTGCAACTGTCGCTTGCCCAAGTCCATCACTTTCATCCCTCCTGGGGCCCGAGAAGCGTACCATGCTGTAGCATGATGAAGAGCAGTTGAAAGTGCTACGGTACACGTACAAATCAGTTGATACCCTTCACAACTTTGCATTAAAATTATGTTGAAACTTGATTCCTGAGCATTACATCACTGTGTGAGAACCTGGGGACACTCTTAACAATATTTTATTGGAGGCCTCAATCCTTGCCGCTTTCATTGTGTTATTTCATTTGGTGAAAGGGCACATTCAATGAGTTGATGTTTACCTGATGATGTCACAACTTTGTCTTTTTCTTCCATTCTCTTTGTGATGAAAAAAAAAAACAAGTTAACCCATCTCCCGTCTCTTGATCTTGTTTCGACGAAACCTAATTACTAAAAAGACGTGAATTGCTTAATTCCTAAACAAAGGAATAAAGTGTGGGACCCAAGCCCACTGGTTATTTCCAACCTTCTTGAAATAAATCGGTCATACGGTGAAGTAATCTCAAGCTATGTTTTTTTAATCTATAATTTACCTGAGGTGGCAAAAGTACTCACACTCTACTTATTCACTCCTTAAGTGAAAGTACTGTATTTTCACGACCATAGGGCGCACCGTATTAAAAGGTGCAGTCTCAGTTACGGAGTCTATTTCTGTATTTAACACATACATAAGGCGCACCGTATTATTGGGCGCAGGCATGGTAAAACATACGCTAGGTAGCATGCATGCACGCTAAAACAATGTTTTTAAAAAGGCAGCGGGAGCAAAACTGAGTTCGGTTGTACTTTATTGAAGTATTAATCCTCATCCACAAATCCATCAAAGTCCTCATGTTCTGTATCCGAAAATGAACAGCTGGGCAAGTTCTCCAAAAAACACGGCGGGTTCCCTCTCGTCATTGTCAGAGTCAGTCTTGTTGCCGGGGGGCTGTTCAGCAATGATGCCGGCTTTCGCGAAAGCTCAGACAACAGTCAAAGCAGATATCTTAGCCCAGGCATCCACAATCCATTCACAAATTGTGGCGTAACTCGCCCGGCGTTGCCTCCCTGTCTTAGTAAAGCTGTGTTCACCATCTGTCATCCTGTTTACACGGATGTCCAGCAGTTCTTCAAGCCTCCCGGAATGAAGGCAAGCCCCAAGTTATTGCACTCAGTCGAATGGCGACTTGAGATGCTTCTCTCGGCTGTTCTTTGCTCATTAATCCATTGCTTGAGTTGGTTTTCCAACTCGGGCCTCCTCGCCTTGTTTCTGCGTTTCGTTTTTCTTTTTTTTCCGCGGAAACTCAGCTTTGTCTTCTTGACTTGGCGAAGCTCGTTTTCCTGCTTCCTCCACTTGCGAACCATGGATTCGTTGATCATGAATTCTCCCGCGGCTGCTCGATTCCCATGTTCCTCCACGTAACTGATAGCTTGCAGTTTAAAGTGTGCTTCGTAACCGTGTCTCTTCGTAGGTGACATTTTCGGGGGTCCTTAGCCAAACCTATGTTGTTTTGCAAAATGCACACCCCGGAAATGCTCCCAGTCAGTCAAGTGGTAAACAAATAAAAAAATAATACTAAATTAAAAAAACAAACACCCCGCCGCTATATACCTACTGGGGGCGTGGCTTTAGCATCCTACTTCACGCACGCTTCCCCTGTCCTCAGCCACGTCTGCTTTTCCTCTGTGTAAGAAGCGAGTCGGCAGGAAATGCTTAAAAAAAAAAAGACTTACGTGCGCCTTATGGTCGTGAAAATACGGTAAATGAGTACAAACTGAAATGTTCTTAAAAGCAATAATAAAAAGGAAATTTTACCTAAATGTTGAAAACAAACAGTTCAAGATGAAATGTAAATCTATGTTACTTAAAAGTTAAATGCAGCTGAACTGTATTTAAGAAATGTACTGCACTGGATTAAAAAAAATGTTTAAGCCAACATTATGCCCAGTTTTTGTCCTCTTCAGTTTTTGTCTTTGTCCTCCCCAGGTTTCCACCTGAGTGGCACAGTGACGGACCCTGCCACACCCTCGTCCCCGGAACTCGTTTGCAGCGTCAGCGTCAGCTTCGATCGTTGTAAGATCACGGCGGTTACATGCACTTGCGGCAACAAAGACATCTTCTACTGCGCACACGTGGTGGCGCTGTCGCTTTATCGGGTACGCAAGCCCGAGCAGGTCAAACTGCACCTGCCCATCTCGGAAACCTTGTTCCAGATGAGCCGCGACCAGCTGCAGAAGTTCGTCCAGTATCTCATTTCAGTCCACCACACCGAGGTGTTGCCCACCGCGCAGAAACTGGCCGACGAAATCCTGTCGCAGAACTCCGAGATCAACCAGGTCCACGGTGAGCATGTGTGGGATCGCGGTTGGGGTGAAATATTGATGTTAAATTATCATGATGAGAAATCCTCAATACACTTCAGCCAATTGCCGATATGGTTAAATACTGTATATGAACGCTGAAAATGCAAATCCACTCTGTTTGAGTACTCTACGGGTTAGTACTGTACTTCCTTGAATTAAGTGTGAAACGTAAGAAATACAAAGTCAGAGAAAACAACCAATTACTAAAGCCCCAAAACATTTTTGAATGTACATTATTTTGTGATTGTATTGAATTTTTTCTTCCTTAGTCAAACAGATATCAATATGTATCATTTTTCTCATCTTATTTTTTTAGCGTTCCCCCCCATATGTGACAGATGTGCAGTGTGTTGCTTATCATTCTGGGTATCGCAATATTCTTGTAATCGTGGGCAAAATACAGTAGCTCAATGATATTGTACCAGGAGCTACTGCGTTACGCTATACAAAGTTCCTAGTTAGCTGTCAATGGTAATAGAGGGATTGAAAAATAGACTGAGGGATGATGGATAGATATTGAGTGAAGATGAGTTACAAGCAGGTATAAACATGCATCGCTGGTTTTCTTGTATTGGTAATTGTGCAATTACAGTACAGTATTGTGATAGTAAGCCTATCGTAGGAAAAATACCGTGTTGATAATGTATCAGGAGCTACACTGTGTGGATGACCTCTATCGAGCCATCTTCATGTCAATCTTTGATGGATGGATTATTGAATGTTTATCATACATAGCTGCTTTGTGATGACACTTGTATGCAAGTAATCACATTTTATCGGACGCTAGTCTGTCATATATGATGTTATTGATCTGTCTGTGATGGATGATAGATATCAGTTTTCACATCCTTAGTTACAAAAATATCAACATTTATCATCATTGATTTTCTTGTAGTTATTGTACAGTCGCTGTAATGTGATATTTCGGCTAGCGTGGGCAAAATATTGGGTTGATGGTGTATTGGGAGCTACACTGTAATACTATACATGATATCTGGATGAATAGATTTGCAAAAAAAAGTCTTTACACAGATATTGACATTTATGATGACACATTTGCCGTATCATACTAAGGTTATCATGGGCAAAATAATGCATTAATATCGTATCAGAAGCTACATGATGATTGCTAGATTTGAATTGAAATCTCCTTGTAATGAGTTTTTCCTTTTTTAGCTCCACAAATCTCGAGCTATATCATTGTTGGATTATCATGCAGTCACTTTATCATAATTAGTTTGGCTTAGGAAAAATATTGCGTTGATATCATATTGGGAGCTACGCTGTGATATATTTATTTCCAGGGATGATATATTTTGAATGAAAATGATTATGTATGAGTTTCACCTTCCTGAATTATACATTTATCAGAATGTATCGTGACTTGCATTCTTTCGTCGTCCCCTGTATTCTCATATTATTGCATCGTTTGTTGAGAGGTACTCTGTAATTCCCATCCCTCGTGTGTAGTAGGCCATGCATGTACAGTATTTACCCATGCAGTCATTTGTGCATAGTTTGTCATCAAGCCTTTACCTCTGTGTGTGTGTGTATCGACTCAGGAGTGAAGGCAAATTGCGGTAGGATCGATGCTGTCCTCATTAATGGGATGCAGACAGTAAAGGGGAGATTGGGTGCCTCTAATCAACACTATATAGAGCCCTTATTTACCTCTTGAGGGGGAGTGATGAAGGCGATGTCGATGATTGCAGGGAGGTTTAAATGAGGAGTAAGTCTCTTGGACTGTTCAGTTGTTTGCTTCCATTCTACATTGCATACCAGTTTTCTTCCCAATTTATGTACAATAGTCTGTATTTAGGCCATAAATGCACTTATTTCCCTTGTTGTGAAAATTTCTTTTATAAAGGTTTATTTAATATTAAGGTAAGTTTATATATTATTACATGCACTGTAAAAAAGAAAATAACAAAAGTAGTAGTGTTTCAATCAACAAAAAAATATCAAATTTAATGAAATCTACGTATACCTTAACATTAGTGTGTACACTATAATAGGATGTAAAAATTATAAGAAAAGATAAAATATAGCTAGAAAATAAATAATAGAATTCTTTTTTTAAAAATCAATTAAAAAAATGTGAGTTTTATTCACAAAGAAACCGGAAGACAATTTATTTTTAATTGTTTTTATTTTTTTTGTCAGACAGCGACGTAGTGATCTTGGGATAAATCTAGACAGTCAGTCATGACAATTAATTATGACTTAAGTGAGAAATGTCATTCTTGAAATAAAACATTTTTCATACATTGTTCCACTTAAAATGGTATTCAGGACTTTTTCGGATGCTTTTGATAAGACAAAAATGGAAATACGTCGAGCTGGTCAAACGAGAGCGTGCTTACATGTTGGACTATCTTCACAAATCACTTGAAACAACTACAAAACAGAACAAAAACAAGAATTCCTCATGTTTTAAGATTATTTACAGTTTTGTATCAAGTACTTAAGAGAACTTAATGTGCAGAATTTGTGTGTGTGTACAGGGGCACCAGACCCCACAGCGGGGGCCAGCGTGGATGATGAGAACTGCTGGCATCTGGACGAGGAACAAGTTCAGGAGCAAGTCAAGCTCTTCCTGTCCCAGGGAGGATACCATGGCTCGGGCAAACAGCTCAACCTGCT
This sequence comes from Phycodurus eques, assembly GCF_024500275.1. Classification (NCBI taxonomy): domain Eukaryota; kingdom Metazoa; phylum Chordata; class Actinopteri; order Syngnathiformes; family Syngnathidae; genus Phycodurus; species Phycodurus eques. The sequence continues at coordinate 8,250,770 of NC_084527.1, forward strand.
CTTCAGCAAGGTCAACACCTGCCGGCGTTGTTCCTTCAACATTCACATCGTAACCACACGTACACAATGGCACATTCAGTCTCCGACTGGTGGGCCTGTACATTATTCCGCCCTCTGGTTTTCCTTTTCACCGCCACAAGACAAATGTAGTCTCTACGCTGCATCTGGTTAATATTTTCCCTCTCTAGTGCACTTATATGCTCCTCAGCTCCCCCCTGAGATGCGACCTTTGTTCTCCAAGTAATCGCCGACGCACATTTGCACATGCATTAGAAGAGCTGTGATGCCTCTTAGCTTGCGGCTAATTGCTGGAGGGAGCTAGTGAACGATATATACAATATGTATATACTCAGTTGTGGGCCACAACATTAGGTACACCACCGCAAACAAATAACATCCAATACAAGAGCTCCAACTAACATTGTGCCTTTACAAAGATACCGTATGGCCTAGGGTGTTTAACTGACTCAACTGTAGATGGAGGGAGGTATTTTTGGAATAATATTACAACAATAAAACAATGTATGTCAAGTGAAAATAGAGTTTAGAGAAACAAAATAAAAAGGACTGCTCTGGAGATAAGTATAAAAAATGTGCATGAAACTCGGTTACAGCATGACAGGAAGTCGACTCCATGCTTTTATTAATCTGAGAGGCTTTACGTGTTTCTGTAGATGCTGCTGTTTTGGTCGCAGTACACAGTAGTTCAGACGGGGTGTCCCTGTATGAACTAAGATAATTACAGTCAAAGGGAGGAGTATGATTGGAGAGGCATTTATTTCTCATAAGTGGATGGTGCACCCAGCGAGAGAAAGCTCAACATTATTTTCATTACACGTCACAAGCACAGGGCAATGAAATGCAGATTGCATTTATGAAGAAATGCATAAGCAGTAAATGGATAGCATATAAAATATATTCAATAAATATACTCTATACAATATATGCTATTAAACCCTAATAATGCTCAGTTGAGAGAGGTGACTACTACAATTTATTATTTCAGTTGTAGTCTTGGCATCATCTTGAGAACTGTTTCTCATATTTTGACCATCACGTTTTGCTAAATAAACAGCCAATCGGCGGCTTGCTAGTTAGCTGGTAACCCTGGATGCTAACATTAGCAGTTGGCGTATATACTTGTTGTTCACACATTATTTAAGGCTGGTTATTTTTTGAAGCCATTTTTCTTAATGGCTTTTTACAATACATTTTCTTGCTGTAATGCCCTGGCATGTAAGAAACGGAGAGCCACAGTTGCAATACACTAATCAGCTGTTTATTGAATACCGGGAGAACAGTAAAACACAAAAACAATGAGCACACTGCTTTCAGCCAAAGCTCACACCCAGATACTTACAATCAGACTTGTCAATGCCACGTGTCAGTCACCCCACCAGGCCCCGCCTCTTAAAGGCACATGCACATACACTATAATGCATAAAATATTTTCTATACATTTTACACTGGCAAATTGTTTTTTGCTTTCAAATATATGTTTACAATATGATTAAAACGTGTTTTTATTAAGTTTAAATATGTTTAAAGCGTGTGGGAGGCGTAAAAACAATTTCTAAAAGTTTTTTGTTAATATAGTCTCTCTGAACCCTGACGTATTACCTATTGCTGGTGGATCTGGAATGTATCCCCCGTGATAAACGGGGGTTCACTGCATATGGCGCAAGATGCCTAAGAAAAGGCAAAACACATGCAGAGGTACTGTGATGCTCGCTGACCTTAGGCCACTGTAATGAGTAGATTGTTAAATTAATGTCTGTCTGATAGGATTAGTCAAAAGTTAGCATTATTTTTCTGATACCTTGATACAGTTCTTGTACCGGAGCGCATGTGGTGTGGCGCTCTCTGCCGTGGTGCAGTAGCAAAGGTGAGGTTAGCGTTGATGCGTTGTGTGCACTGTGTGAAGTCAGCAGAGCAATGCCATTACCATCCAGGCTGCTCGGCTCCATGCTCTTTAAATGGTGTTCCACACACAAACACACGCACACAGTACACGCGCATTTGTTTATGTGCACAGTAGAATTTGAAACATATTACTCACACAGGTGAGAGGCAGCACCTAAATATATGACACTGGTTCTCCTTTATACTGACATGTGAAACTAAAAGAGTGGAATTGTGCGTCAGCTTGCGTCCATAACAACCAGAGTGTGTCCCAGGTTTAAGTGCAATGTGTCGAGCGCATTCTACGTGACCTCTGGTTCGGATGAATGCGCGACTTCACAACATGCTCCAGGCTCAAAAGCACCTTGAATGGCGATCACTCCCCGCAAGTCGACATCAGTGCAAGGACGCACAAAGTACTCCATGCAACATTTGAGAGGACTAAAGGCCAACAAGCTTGTCTCTATTTCTTTGCATGATGTGACCATTAAAATAAAATGCTACAATTAGCAATCAAGGTGACTAGATCAAAAAGCATTGGAAAAACCCAAGGCATCAAAGAAGTGTATTAAAAACCTCTCACTGCTTTTGATTCACATGAATGACTGGCTATGTGGGGGGGGGGGAATTTATGACACAAACTCGTCATAGGTTATAGCTTTTCATAGGGCAGGGACCATATTTGGTTACTTAAAAGTCAGGTTTATACAGGTATATCATTTTTGTAATGGAAGAACAATTATTTAAAAAAAAATCTTAACAATGTAGGCCTTACATTTACCCTTTTTGGGATTAATGTATTTCTATTTCTGTGAGTGCCCTATAATTAGTCATCAAGATTACATAAAAGAGTCTTTACTGATTTCCAGCTGAAGCTTTGTCAATGGTAGCATAAATTGAGTTTGTTCGCTAGCTCGTTGTTTGGGTGGAAGTAGAGGTTGTGTTTTATTGAAGTTAGGTAGTTGGTGATCGTGATTATGCAAAAACTATGTAACCTATTTAAAAAATTTCAAGCCAAGAAGTATCCATATCATTCAGCTGTATCATCCAGAAAATAAGGCTTTACATTTTATTTAGTCAGTTTATTTTATTTAGTCAGCCTCAGGTCCGAATTATTAGGCCTTGGCGGAGGCCAACAGTCCACAGTGTGCCGTCACGTGACCATGAAGTGACCTTTTTGTAAGCTGCTTACAATGTAGTGTTTGTTATTGCATCCACATTGTGTGTATGCGTGTATGTATGTATGTATGTATGTGTGTTTCTGTACTGACAGTCCTACCTATTGGCCCCTGTAGGTGCGAGAGATGCTGAAGATGCGTGACTCCAACGGAGCGAGAATGTTAACACTGATCACAGAGCAGTTCATGGCCGACCCTCGGTTGGCGCTGTGGAGACAGCAAGGCACCACCATGACAGACAAGTACAGACAGCTCTGGGACGAACTGGGTACGGCACCCACACACACCAGCGTCCGCGCACACACACAGCACACACTGACACGCAATGATTCAAGGTGGGTGATCGGAACCAGACATCACCTGAAAGACACACGCAAATGTGTTTGTATTTGTATTCTTTGTTTTTGACAGCCCACAAAAACACACACACAGGCGCACACAATCTAGAGCACAGGTGTCAAACTGGTGCCCCCGGGGCCAGATCCATCCCCCCACATTTTATGTGTGCCGGGAAAGCAAATCAAAATTGCTCATTGTGTTCTGGTGTAATATCATTAAGATATTTGCAAGCATTTTTTTGTTACCAATCCCACTTTGAAAAGAAATGTAATTGTTGAAAAGCATGTTTTTATAGGCTTCTGATTTCAAAACTGGATTATTCATTAATGTGTTGTGTATGCTGTATGTATTTACAGAATATGAGGTAATCTATCATTTATATGGGTTCACAGTCATAGCCCCCCCCCCCCCGAGGGAAGTCATAACTACGATATGGCCCGTGACAAAAATGGGTTTGACACCCCTGATCTAGAATGTGAATATTGGCCAGATAACACTCCTCAAATAGGGCCAAGATGCATGCACCACAAACATAGCCGATTTGTTGCAACACACTCCTCCATTGTCAAACATTCTCTCCTCTAACATGGCTGCAAAGCACTCAACAAACATGGCCGACATTCTGTAACAAACTCCACTAACATGGCGGCAACACACTCCAACAGTGTGGCAGACGGGCTCTTGCACACTCCATAAATATTACCGACATGCTAAAACATGCCACAATCATGGCGGCAACATTCACCACAAACATGGACGAAATGCAGGAACACATTCCACAAATATGGTCAACACACTGCAACACACTCCTGAAACATGGCCTACATACTCTCACATACTCCACAAACATGGACAAAAGCTGTTACATACTACACAAACATGGTTGACGAGTGAAGCACATGCCATAATCATGGCTGCAACATATTCCTCAAACATGGCCGACATACTGTAACATATTTCAGACAGTTTGCTGCCGCTCGATCCTCAAACATGGCCAACATGTCATATAGTCCACAAACACGGCCGACATGCTGTAACTAACAAATATGGTGGTAACACACTCCACAAGCCTGGCCGAAATGCAATAATACATGCCACAAATCATGGTCAGCACACTGCAAAACAATCCAAAATACATTTACAGACTCCACAAACTTGATCTACATACTCTATAACATACTGCACAAATATGGCCGGCACACAATAATATATGTATATATTATAGTAAATTATAATACACACCAAAGACATGTTCGACATACTGTGACACAGTCGACAATAAGGACTGCAACACCCTCCACAAACATGGCCAAATCACAAACATGACCAACACACTGGAAGAAACTCCTCAAACCTGGCCTACATGCTCTAACGTACTCCATCCACAAACATGGCCGACACGTTGCCCTAAAAACATGATCATTTTCCATAAGAGTGCTATAGCTTGACATAATTTGTGGTTCGATGTGGTGGTTAGTTTAGTTGACTTTTTTTTTTTTTTTGCATTTTTTTGGTACAAAAAAACTACTAAATCCCAATTGAGAGCAGGTTCCATGGACACCCTGCATGTATTCAGCTGAGCATTCTTTGAGTTTGACGCTGTGTAGTCTTGTGACAGACGCTCAAAACAACAAAAAGCGACAGGACAGCCACCATGTTGTCTCTAGCCTTTGTTGTCTCTCCTGCCGATGCCGCTGTGGATGTTGACGACGATGTCTCTTCTGCTTTTTGCTCTCGTTGTGCACTTTTTGTTTGGACAGCCCAATGATCTCATCTGTTTCAGCACCACGTATTCTCTGAATTGGACGGCTCTCTTCTTTTTGAAGTCGACACTTCAAACCCTTCTTCTCGAGTCCTTATCGCTCCCCGTGATGTGCGCTCAATGCCGCCCCGCTCGCCTCTTTTCTCTCCCTCTCTCCATCCCCACTCTTTTGTCTTCACTTCCTTTTCAGGCTGCGGCTCCTCGTCTTCCTCCAGACTGAAAGCTGAGCCTTCTTGTCCGCATCATCTCCTCCTTTTCCATTTTCCTTTTTTCTGCATTTCTTTTTTTTGTTCACTTTTTTTTTTTCCCTCTTCACATCCCGTCCTTGTGTTCGCCCTTTCTCCCAAACCCACCCCTCAACTTCTATCCACACGCACAATGGGGAGTGCAACACAGTCTTCAGAGTAAAATCCCCAAATGTGCTTGCATCCCATGAGACTGAACCACTTTTCATATTCTGTTTGTTCCAATTTGCTCCGAAATGATGTGTGCGCATTTTGCGTTGCCTCGGGACCAGTGAAGTTATTTCACATACTTTTTTATGTGGGGTACAAAATGTGCTCTGAGAGGAAAATAGGGAGGACGCTCTGAGTGCTGCGCTTCTTTGAAAGACAGCTTCGAGATATACAGTGGATATGAAAAGTCTAAACTCCCCTGTTCAAATAAGTCAGATTAATCATTGCCAAACTTTTTGCACCATTAATGTGACCTATAACCTTTACAAAACAATTGGAAAAAACTGAGATCTTTTCGAGAAAGGAAGTAAAATACAAACAAATGAGGTAATGTAGTTGCACAAGTGTACACACCCTCTGATAACTTGGGATAGCTAGCTGTGTTTAGAATCAATCACATTCAAACTCATGTTAAATTGGAGTCAGCACACACCTGCCTCCATTTCAAGTGCATCTGATTATTCCCAAATAAAGTTCACATGTTCTCGTAGGCCTTTCCTGACATTTTTGTAGTCACATCTTACAGCGCAATCTATGATCCTGCTGAGAGCTACCACAGCATCAGAGGGATCTCATTGTTCAAAGGTAGCATTTTGGAGGACAGTGGTTTCAGATGACTCCAAAGTGTGGCCCATGCTGTTCTTTAATATGGATCACCATGCCTTTACATTATCAAGAGATCTGTAATATTTATTGTATTAGTTTCATTTAAAAAAAAATTGTTTCCTTAATTTAATTTATTTAATAAATAACTTAAGTTATTTAATAGATAACTTACTATTTTTTTTATTTCATAAAAAAATAATGATAATAATAAACAATTTTACACTTGCATTTAACTTTTATATTTTATTACATAATTGGTAAATTCATGAAGTAAATTTTAAATCTTACAATTTAAAAATGAGCATCAATTGTTATTAAAATAAACTATTTTACATATTTTACTTGCCTGACCTGGTCCACCTGTTTGATTTAAAGATCAAATGTGGCGCCTGAGCACAAAGGGTTGGACACCCCTAGGCTAAAGCCTCCATGTTTTGGTGTCCACCAGGCGCCCTGTGGATGTGCATTGTACTGAACCCGCACTGCAAGGCAGAGCAGAAGTCGTCGTGGCTGCGGCAGCTACGCCGGTGGAACAGCGTGGACGTGTGCCCCTGGGAGGATGGAAACCACGGCAACGAGCTGCCCAACCTCACCCACTCGCTGCCTCAGGGTGCCCACGGGAACCAAGGTCGGTGAAGCATACCTTTTATTTGACCTGGCAATCACATTTTATCATGGTAATTCAGTTTTTTAAAATATTTATATACTATATGTGTGTGTTTGTGTGTATATATACATATCCATCTATCCATCCATTTTCATAGCCGCTTATCCTCACAAGGGTAGGGTATATATATATATATATATATATATATATATATATATATATATATATATATATGTGATTAATATTTGTTTTAATACATTTTAAAATTTGTATCATTGTTGTTATTATTCTCTACTACCTGATGCTGATGAATGGGACTTCCTTCCCTCGCAGAGATGCGACCCCACAGGACTGTGTTCACACGGGCCATCGAGGCCTGCGACCTGCATTGGCAGGACCGTCACCTCCAGCACATCATCGCCAGTGACCTCTATGCCAACTACTGTTACCACGACAACCAGGAGGGCTCCCTCTTTGATGCACGCGGCTGGCCCTTGTGGCACGGTGAGTGGCGTCTATAGAAAAACATTTGTTACAGTGGATGTTGTCATAAACTTTACTTGTCTTTCTCACTCTCACTCTCTCTTTCTCTCTCTCTCGCCCTTGCTCTGTCTCATTCTCTTAGAACACGTCCCAACAGCCTGCGCCAGGGTGGATGCTCTGCGATCCCACGGTTACCCGCGAGAAGCACTCCGACTGGCCATCGCCGTAGTGAACACCTTACGGCGGCAACAGCAGCGGCAACTTGAGCACTTCCGCCGGCACAAAAAAGGTAAGGCCTCATTTTTAGTACACATAAAATATTCTATCCTCCTCTGTTATGTATGCTAATAAATGTATTGCTTGTTTCAGAGTTGCTCCACAAAGGCCACACTTCCATTACCAACATGGAGGGCTGGGTGGGACACCCACTAGATCCCATCGGCACCCTCTTCAGCACCCTGACTGAGTCGGGACGGGTGGGAGAGGAGGGATCCAATATCTGCTTGGACCTCTCGGGTACTGCTAATGTATACATAATAATATACACAACTCAGCATGAATATATGAATGCATGTCTGGTGCAAATGAATTGCTTCGTACAGCAATTATTCTTCACTTAGGGTTGAGACCCAAATCAGGTCCCAGGTCAGTTGTTATTCTAATTCCTTGTCAAAGGGCTTTTTGATTTGTGTTTGTCACTATTAATTAAGTTTAATAATAACGTATATTTTTGTGGGCATTTTTATGCACATTCTGACATATCATAAATACAACCCCAATTCCAATGAAGTTGGGACGTTGTGTTAAACATAAATTAAAACAGAATACAATGATTTGCAAATCATGTTCGACCTATATTTAGTTGAATACACTACAAAGACAAGGTATTTCATGTTCAAATTGATAAACTTTATTGTTTTTAGCAAATAATCATTAACTTAGAATTTTATGACTGCAACGCGTTCCAAAAAAGCTGGGGCAGGGTCATGTTTACCACTGTTACATCACCTTTTCTTTTAACAACATACAATAAACGTTTGGGAACTGAGGACACTAATTGTTGAAGCTTTGTAGGTGGAATTCTTTCTCATTCTTGCTTAATGTAGAGCTTCAACTGTTCAACAGTCGTATTTTTTACGCTTCATAATGCGCTGCACATTTTCAATGGGAGACAAGTCTGGACTGCAGGCAGACCAGTTTGGTACCCGCACTCTTTTACTACAAAGCCACGCTGTTGTAACACGTGCAGAATGTGGTTTGGCATTGTCTTGCTGAAATAAGCAGGGGCATCCATGGAAAAGATGTTGCTTGGATGGCAGCATATGTTTCTCCAAAACCTGTATGTACCTTTCAGCATTAATGGTGCCTTCACAGATGTGTAAGTTACCATGCCATTGGCACTAACACAGCCCCATACCATCACAGATGCTGGCTTTTGAACTTTGCGTCCATAACAGTCCGGATGGTTCTTTTCCTTTTTGGCCCGGAGGAGACGATATCCAAAATTCCAAATAAGCTGGGACAGGTGAAAAAAAAGACTGAGAAAGTTGTGGAATGCTCATCAAACACCTGTTGGGAACATCCCACAGGTGAAGAGGCTAATTGGGAACAGGTGGTGCCATGATTGGGTATAAAAGGAGCTTCCCTGAATTGCTCAGTCATTAACAAGAAAAGATGGGGCGAGGTTCACCTCTTTGTGAACAAGTGCGTGAGAAAATAGTCGAACAGTTTAAGGACAATGTTCTTCAACGTACAATTGCAAGGAATTTTGGGATTTCATCATCTACGGTCCATATCATCATCAAAAGGTTCAGAGAATCTGCATGTGTTACAACAGCGTGGCTTCGTAGTAAAAGAGTGCGGGTACTAAACTGGCCTGCCTGCAGTCCAGACTTGTCTACCATTGAAAATGTGCGGCGCATTATGAAGCGTAAAATACGACTGTAACGTAGAAGCGTAAAATACGACTACATCAAGCAAGAAGGGGAAAGAATTCCACCTACAAAGCTTCAACAATTAGTGTGCTCAGTTCCCAAACATTTATTATATGTTAAAAGAAAAGGTGACGTAACACAGTGGTAAACATGACCCTGTCCCAGCTTTTTCGGAACGCATTGCAGCCATAAAATTCTCAGTTAATGATTATTTGCTAAAAACAATAAAGTTTATCAGTTTGAACTTCTTCTATCTTGTCTTTGTAGTGTATTCAATTAAATATAGGTTAAACATTATTTGCAAATCATTGTATTCTGTTTTTATTTATGTTTAACACAAAGTCCCACCTTCATTGGAATTGGGGTTGTACATCATTTAAAAATAATAGCTAAGAAAATAATTTGGACCAACATAAAATATTGTGCGTATATATATATATATATATATATATATATATGTGCAAAACTTTCCAGTTAGTGTATATTTACTAAATTTCCTTGAAAATGCACATTGCACACTCTTGTTTGACTGTGTTCAATTGCATTCTAACACAAAAAAAATGCATTTACATTGCTAGTGAATGACATTCTTCACACTGAAAAATGAAGTAAAATATTACACATTAAAATTTGAGATCTTTTGCCAGTGTTATTAGACTGTGACTGTCTGAGACAGCACATTTTCTTTTTCAAATTTAAGCTACTCGAGTGGATCTCAATCTGAAAACCATCTCACCTCCATGCCTTTTCACAGACTGCTCCAGCGTGGTGACTCGGGCAGACCTCCAGCGGATGCCCGTGCAGAGACTGCTGGGTGACGGCGAGTCGTACGTGGCGCTGGCGGTGGAGACGGCCCTGATGGGCCTGGGCCAACAGCGTGTGATGCCCGACGGCCTGTACGCTCAGGAGAAGGTATGCCGCAATGAGGAGCAGCTGCTGGCCAAGCTTCAGGAAGTTGAACTGGACGATTCGCTGGTCAAGATCTTCCGCAAAGAGGCCGTCTTTCTTCTTGAAGGTAGGTGGTATTGGTGGACTTGCATGTCTTTGTGTATAACAAGACAAAATGACGTCATTGCTTTTTTTTCAGCACAATACAGCGGTCCCAAACCTTTTTTGCGCAACAGAACAATTTTTACATAAAACCTAACTTAAATTTTGGCTGGTAACACAGAGCCAAAATAATTGACCAAGCAACAGCTCGTGACTTAGAAAAACTTGTGAATGCATTTATTATTTTTTTCATGTTGTGGTGCAAATAGAGACTAAGCTCTACCAAAATGAGCACTTAGCTTTGCAACACCCGGCCCATTGTGTTAGCACATACACACACACACACACACACACACACATATACAACAGTGTGTTCATTTACCGTGCAGATTGCCACGACAGGGAGGAGTCAAAATTTGACTCCCGGCCCAACCCAAACCCCCATCCGCATCCAAACCGGGGCCTGGAGCGACCACCCACCTCTGGCTCTGTTTCTAATAGAGAGCGCCAGCTCCCCACGCCCCGTTCGGCCCCTGGAGGCTGCAACCCCACCACCCTGTGATGTGGTCTGTGGTCGAGGGGGTTTAAAATAACCCTCCCGAGACGACGGCGTGGGATGGGACATGAGAGAAGAGTGCAAGGCACGAGCATATGGTTTTTGACATCATTGTTTATCTTAACGCCACGTGGCCAAACGGATAGAACACTGTATGACTATGTCCATGTGTATTTTTACTATTTTTAAACATTATTTTCTCACTACGGGGTTACAAATGTGTCTGTCTACATGAAAACACAATACAAGAGCAAGCCAAACCACAGGTGGTGCCATAACACTGAACCATAAGGCCATTTTAGCCAATCAGAAGCCTGACGAAAATCATTTCCAGAAAGGCAAGTCAAAGTAATGAAAAACTACATGTTGAGTTAATTGAAGACTCACAGTTGTCCATCGGCATGAATGGTTTGTCTAGATGTGTCCTGCGATTCGCCAAAATCAGTTAACAAACAAACCAGTGGTGACCGCATTCAACTAAATACAGTAGACCCCCGCATAGTCGATAATAATAATTGTATTGTTTTTTGTGTTTTTTTTTTTGTTTGTTTGTTTTTGCAGGGGTGCAATGCAGCTATAGCGGTTGTTTGGGGCTGTTTTTCTTCAGCTGGAATTGGTGGAATTTTTTTTTTTGTCTCACAAAATCCAGTCATTTGAACAGGGGTGTGTAGACCCTTTATATTCACTTTTTATAAAAACAATGGTGAAAACATCATCATCATCCAACATGAATGTGTACAAGTAGCGTTCAACACAGGTAGTGTAAAAGGGGCTTGAGATGTCAACCCAGAGTGTTTACGCTACATTTTAAAAATATATATATACGTGTTTGTGTGCATTTGGCTAAATAGACAACTTTGCTCTTTTTATTTTGTCTTTGACTGACGCGAGCCTCTGTGTTGTTCCATGCAGCTGGGCCGTACTCCGGCCTCGGAGAGATCGTCCACCGAGAGAGCGTCCCCATGCACACCTTCGCCCGCTATCTCTTCACCTCCCTCCTACCTCATGACGCTGAACTGGCGTACAAAATTGCACTGAGAGCCATGCGGTAAGTGACACACACACACACACACACACACACGCACACACACACACAAAAGAAGACTGCTTTTTTCTTCCTTTTTTAAGCTGCTATTGTCTCTTGACCAGACACAAAACCATTCACAGCTACTGACATACATACTTTTTGAGAGTGGGGGGGATAGAACCACTGAGATCTAGAGTTTGGGAACCCTCACCCCTTTTTTAATGCACACAAGAATGAAAATGTTAAGCACTTAATCGGTGCTGAGTCATCGCCAAACAAATCAGGCCCCGTTGAGCAGTGGAGCACCGCTCTCCGGTGACTCAGCTGCGTCGTTAGCCACTCGACTAGCTCGCTGTCGTAAACACACACACACACACACACATGCATAAACTCATTTTTAAAGTCAAAGATCTGCATATTTCGCAAAAAGATAATACATTGCAATAATGCGAAAAGTGTCATAAATTAATTTGGTCCATTTGAAGTGTAAGAGCAATCAGGTATAATAATTGGACTTTGGCAACTGTTAAACTATGAGACTTTCCTGAATAAAATGTCCTTTTTAACTCCATTTTCTCCCATTTTCATTAACAAACAGCTACAAGCAGGTTTTGTTTTTGGGGCGCGTGTCCAGGTGAAAGGAGGTTGCGCTGGCGCTTTGCGTGGCTTCCAAAGTTTGGGAAAGACCAATCTTTTTAAGCCTCCCACCTCTTTTCTTCAGCTGTTGGCACACTAATAAAATTGACAATGACATTTTAAAGAGGACATATGAATATAAATGTGCAATTTTTATACCTGATGGTTATTTCACGCAATTCCACACCGCACCCCTGCCATAAAGTCAAACATCTGCACATTTTGCTTGTTACATTTTTTGGTTTTAGTAACAAAAAATGTATTATGTAACGCTCTGTCATCAGAAGAATCCCAACATTTATGACTTGATAAAGCCTTGTTTAAAACCTCTAACTCAAGAATTTCCATACTGCGGTGGTGTGAGATTAAAAGTGCAATTGGGTTTTAGTATAATAATTACATATTTACATGAAGGAGATGCCCCCAACTCTGTGTTGAAGTGCATGGCTTTGAAAATGTGGGACCAACTGCTCCACTTCAAAACAAAGCCATTTTGCTAGTTAAAAATGTTTAAAATGAGTTGAACGAAATCACTACTTTGCATGTAACACATGTCGTCAGAAATTGGCCATTGGGTTTGTTTAATTAAGCTTGACGCGCTCAATCTTTTTTTTTAAACTGGATTAATTCAGGATAGTGATAGTAGTGCCCTGTTTAATATCTTGTCATGTCTTCACTGAACCGCAGTGTGAGTGTGTTTAGTATTTGTGTGTGTTTGTGTTGGCCTCTGTCCTGCTCATGCCCGTGTGTGTGTGTGATCTCTGTATTTTGGGTCTCGTGTGTGTGTGTGTGTGTGTGTGTGTGTGTGTGTGTGTGCGCGAGCGCATCCGTGTATGGACAATGTGTGTTAATCAGACTGCGCTGCTGTGTTTTGATGTTGTGACTCGCGGGAGCTGGATCAGTGAATATTAATTACATTAATGAGAGTGTAATTAGTGTGGCTGTAATGAGGAGGAGGACGGGGCACGTCCACACACACACGCTCACACGTGTGGGTGTGCTTGCAAAGGGCCAGCGGGAAGTGTGGGAAAAATTGTTTCGTTACTTTGAATGAAGTGGGAGTTTTCCCAGCTTTACCGGGACAGTGAACGCACCGCACTTGAATTGATTGAAGGCAAACAACTGCTCACCACTGCTTCTCACTCCTCAAACTTTTCCCCGAGTCAGCCTCCCTCACTTGTTACTCCTCCGTACGCCCCGCTGTGGTGCCAAACAGGCCGATTTAGAATAATACGGGCCACTTATGGATGCTCCTGGGAGCCCGGTGGTGTCTACTCAGCACATAATGAATGCCTGTAATGTAGCGTAGTGTAATACGAGAGCGTATAGCTCACCGCTCCCACGGGACGGCGGACAGTTAAATATAGGGGAGGAGGTAAAGGAGCCAGGGTTATTTTAATGGCCCCATTATAACATTATCATTGATACATGCACAGAAAGAAGGAGAGAGGAAGAGAATGAGACCTTTTCACATCACATGCTTTTTGTATTTGTCTTCATCTGGCTGCTTCACTGCAGCCATTTAATCACTTATGTAATGAGACTATTTTTTTTCCATGGCAATTTAGTATCAATTTATACAAAAAGTAAGGCAGTGAAATAGGAAGAAAACTGACATTTATGACTTGATAAAGCTTTGTTTTAACCTTCTAACCCTGGGATTCTCAAACTGTGGTGCGCAAGATAAAAAGTGTAATGACAATGTAGCATAATAATTACATTTTCACATTGTTTTTCTCCAAGTGTGATGTTTTTT